>NW_009945574.1:9336-55987 GCF_000696875.1 Nestor notabilis
TCCTGCTTTACAACGTGCAGCTCTGTAGGTAAAGCTTTCCAGAATACAGAAGAACCCAGTGAGGAGGCGGGCAAGTGGTCTTAAAATCTTGCAGCTGTGTCTTGAAACTCTCAGAATTAAACAGTTTTACAGGCAGTCTTCACACTTACTGTTCTAATGCCTGACCTCAACACTCTCTAACGACTTTTCTGGAACCTAAGGAGGCTCATAAGTGTAGTTCCTTTGCAGATTTTGGGAGAGGGGAGGGAGCAACAAATCTTTAGGGGTTTTATACTTATATTCCCAATTGCTGAGCTGAAGAATAGAAGCAAATGCATAGCTTGCTGTGCCATGGGGTGAAATGGCCTGTGTGTGCAGTTTTGGGTTGATCAAGAGCTGTCGCTGGGAGCTGAGTGGTTATTGTAACACACGTGCTTTATCCCCATGTAGCAGTGATGTAGAGATGTGTAGGGACTGGTGGACATTTAATGAGCTCTTTCTCTTTTCACCTTGTGTTTGTACATGCATATGTTCTTGCCTCTGTTAAAGCTGAAGAATAAGAGGTTTGTTGTTTCAAGGAATTTGCTTTTCCCAGAAGAAGATGCATAATGTCAGAGCAAATGTAGCATTGAAATGCAGATAAGTCCCAGGTTCTGGATGGGACTTTGAATTTAAATGACACGAGAGCTGTTTTGTAATGGGTCTGCTATGAACATCACTTTAATGTAAATGCAAAATGGGCTCTCCATTACCCAATATTTATAGATTTGGAGCAGATGGGATGAAGAATATACTGCTACTTCTAGGAATAATTACTCAATGCAAGTTTTCTAGAAGAAAATGTCTGCTTCAGGTTGAACAGTTGCTTAGTTCCCTTTATTAGGTGGAATGTCTTTGAATCTAAATCTCATAAGTAAGTAGCTGAAGAGGAAAGCTGAAATAAAGCTGTAGAGACTTGGAGCAAGATAAACTGGAAGGTTGCAAAACTCAGTAACTCGTAGTGGGTAAATCTGCTTTCCATTTTGTCTCAAAAATGTATTATCTTGAAATGACACTTGGAAGCACACATCAGTCTCTGATCACACCTGCAAATTAGAGCAATGAAAGGCTTTCTGCTTCTGGGGAAATTAAATAAGCAAGGATTCAATAGAGTGGAAGTGTATGAATGTGTATGCAAGAACTGTTTGCCTCGTGTTCTTATAAATAAACCCAGATCTTCATGGTAAGCCTGTGTGATTCATAGTAAAAACGGAGTCTGAACTCCTAGGTGAGGAGGTGGTGCTCCTGTATTGGGAGGGATTATTAGTGTCCAGAGAAATTTGACAGCGTTGCTCTTACTCAGGACCAAATACTTCTAAATTGCCTAGCCCTCAATGGTTTTGGCTTTCACAGACAAGTTCATAGATGATTTGGACATAGATGGTTGGAAAGGCAGCTTTGCTCTCCCTTCTTTAACATACAGTCAGAGAAAAGGGCACTTCAGAAGCACTTCGTTGCCATAGAGTAGGGCTTGTTGGGGTCTCTGTAGGTAGTTTCTCCTACGCCTTAGGAGACTGTCAGACTTTTGAGGAGGCCTTGAAGTAAACTTAGTATCTGCGTACGATACTGATTGGGAAGTTTTGGTGCATCCTGGTTTCCTGGTTCAGTACAAGAATCTGCAGTTCTGTGGACTTTTATTCTGGCATTTGCTTCTCTACTGAGCTGGAGGAGTGTGGGCAAGTGGTGCTCCTGACTGTGGGTATTGATCTTCTGACTTGCTCTCAGACTTGAATAGCAGAGATGTTAACTGCATTGTGTGACCACTTCAGACAGAGGATACTGGGAGAGTACTGGGAAAGAGCAGGAGGTGGGGAGAAGGGGAATGGGATGGATTCTTCTTTCAGAGGAGTAGAAAACAGTTGTGTCTGAAGGAATCAGCTGAAATTGTCTGCCAAGGACCTTTTATTGCTATCATACTTGTGCAGCTTTGGAGTGCTGAGCTGATAATTCATCCTGCAGCTACACCAGTGGTGCAAGGGCAGGGGAGCTAACGTCACTATAGGCTTGGGGTGGGTGAAAACACCCTGTTTGGGAGCAGCAGTCTTAGATTTGCTTGTGCCAAGCATGACATTGCACCTTCAGGCACACCAGTGGAAAGAGGGGTGCCTGCCCAGATTGTAGAAATTCGAAGGGTTGGGAATAAAAATAGTAGGTCTGTGTAGATAGGGATGTTCAAAGTGTTTTATTTTTAAAGAATAAATATGTCCCTACTTTCTGGCCCCTTATTTGCAGCCCTACCAGCCTGCACAGACCTTTGTGCTCATGTAGATTCCTGTTAGGCTCTGGAATGAATGGAAATGAGCCACCTGAGGGTCTCTCGCTGTGGAATTAGGGCTTTCTGCAGTACAGGCAAGCTGATGAATGAAACATGCATTGGAAAACTCAGGTGAAATTGTATTAGATCCATCACCCCCCTTTCAGACTACTCTGTCTGCATTTAAATAGGGACAGGCTCTGCATTCTGCATGTGGCAGTGGAAATGGACTGCACATCTCTGGTGTGCAAGCTGAAATCCTTGGATGTACCTTAGCATGTAGCACCTTCCTGCTTCACCTTCTGAGGTGAAGCGCCTACATCTCTCGTAGATCACTTGGGCTGGGTGATTGAAACAGGAGGTTCTATTTCTCCTGTGTTCTACAGAACAAGCTTCTAGCAGTGTTTCCTCTAGCCCTAACTACTGATCAGTCAGCAATGCTGGTTTGCATGAGATTCAAATCTGAGTAAGGTTTCAGGGTTGCCGCCTTGGCTTCTCTTTAAAGACAAGACAATTCAACATCATAACTACTGTTAAAGTAAAAGGCTTCTACAATGTTTTTATTGGTTTTTGGCGCTGTTGCTGCACTCTGAGAAAAATATTACAAATCCAATGAAAAAAGGCAGAAGAGAATTGGCTATTTAAGTTTTTCCTTGAATTAGCATTGAAAGTGGCATCCTTCCAGGGAAAGTGTTGCAAAGGGAATAGCAGTAGGCATATTCTGAACAAAGGAAGGAAAGGTTGGCTCTGCAGAGCTGGTGGTAACTGGTTTTAATGTTTCAAATCAGTAGTGAGTAGTTACAAAACAAATGAGAGTTTACTGTTAACCTTGAAGATGAAACGTCAGTTTACTTTGGACCCTGCTAAACTCGATCAAAGCTTGCAGCGTGCAGCGCGAGCACCTTTGACACATCAGGCCCATTGGTTTAAGAGCATTTGAACTGCAGAGTTGCACTTAATTGCATATGTGTGTTCTTCACCATTAGTAGCTCAAAATACGTTTGTGCAAACATGCATGTTAAAACACTGACATTGATTAAACCCAGACTCTTAATTGCTCTGTTCTGGCCATTTTTTCTTTAACTCATTCAATACTTGAAGACTTTGCCCAAGCTGAGTTCTTCTCTCAGTGTTTGTATTTGATTTGCCTTTACTTAATGTGAATTTCTGTTGCACAGAATTGGCCTTGGGATTTTTTTGTCCTGGTTAGCAGGCTTTAAAACAAGAAGTGAGGTCTCTGACATCACATGCCTTTGCTTAGGAGACATTAAGAAACATTAAGCAGGTACAGAGGCAGTGGGGGCTAATTGAATGTTACAGCTCAAGCTCTTTGGCCAGTTTTCATTTGATCTTTAACTTGGGTTTTACCATGGAGAAAAGGAATTGATTAACACTTTGGCCATGTCAAGGTGTCATGTGAATTGCTCATTCAACAGCTCAGAGATATGAGGCACCAGATAAAGGGGAGGCTGAGCTTGTGCAGTCAGTATCTTGTCTGTTATTACTTTGCCAGTCAGCACTTGTAGCAGCAGTTCATGGTTCAGCTTCCACTTTATTAATATTCTTAAGAGGAGTATTTTTATTTTGGAAACAATTGCTTGTAGAATTTATTTTTTCCTTATGTTCTCAGTTTTGTTGCTCATTGATTTTGGTAAAGCCTTGTTTGACTTTCAGCATTTTTAATCTTGGTGTCGCGTGTGCCTGCCTGGCTGTTTGTTCCAGGAAAATAGTGATCTCTGCCTTGAGGTACCATTCTGCCTCCCTTAAACTTTGTCTTGTTGCTCCTGAGACCATACTGCCTGACTAGAAGTCTGCCTTTGTAGCTTGTATTTCTCCTGCCTCTGGATTTCCTTTGAGTTGCAGAGGTTAAACCGATGTTGCAGTCTCTCTTGTGGCTTTCATCTAAAGTGGGAGACAAATGAAGAGCAGTGGAGCTTCTGTGCCCCGTGATACACTGGTTTCTACTGGGAAACTTAGCACTGACTGTACAGGTCTTACTCAGATCTGTAGCATTCGTTAGATAGTGGGGTTTTTGTTTTGACTTGGGTTGGGTTTTTTCCCCGCGGTATCACTACAGTTTTTAACAGCACTCTGCTTAATGTTTATGTGGCTTTTAAAATCAGAAAATTAGTGGGTTGAGTAGATGTGTCTTGTTAAGCTGGTATTTTAATCACAGGATCGAAAATGGCACAGTTTTGTATGGAGTTTGAAGTCATTTAACAGAAACTAAGGAAATACCCTGCTGAAATACAGATTACCTCCATCAGGTGCTGTCACCAGGCCTCCTAACTCATATTTATCTCATCTCATTGGAGAAGAGTTCCCTGTGCTCTCAGTGAACTAATGTAGAGGCAGATTTCAGTTTCCTGAGTGACATGAGCAGCCTCCAACCTGCATTTGGTGCAAAGTGTCCAACCTGAGCAGATCAGACATGAAATACTGAATTAATGGTGTTGGGCACAGTGGCAGCACTGGTCCATCTGGGTTGTGGCAGTGTTAGCTATGGGGTATTGATAAAGGTAGATGTAGAGTTTCCAAATACAAGTGCCTTACCTTCTTGTTAATTGTGCTCTTTGGTTACTACTTAACTGTGGAATGAGGTAGCACTGTGTTACTGTGTAGTTTCAGAGGACATTTAAACCTATGTTTTGATATAGAGTATTTTAAAGGCTGGTTGTGTGAAGGTAACTGAGAGATGGTTTCTTTTGAGTTGATATACCTTGGAATTCTGTAGGCTATTTGGAGAGGGGGGAAGTTGTGAAGGAAAAAGGGGAAATACATGGGGCTGTTAGTAGGTGGGAACATTTTACTATGGAAGTGATCTTTGCAAGGGGGAAGATGTATGATCAGTTTAAATATGTCTGTGAGAGGCACTGAAAGAGTTGAGCTTTGCATGAATTCAGCCACATAACGTGAACAAAAAAAAATCCACCTGTATTTATATCTGATGTCTTCCAATTTTTTCTCTCTCCGTATCTGTTGTAGTTCCTTCAGAAACAGGTAACTTTCTTGGCAGTCACTCTGTGTCTCTGCATTTTGCCTTTCATACTGCTTTTCTTACCATAATATATAACAGAAACTTACTATCTTTGCTCGCACATTTATGGCACTGTAAAACATGCATGTGTAACTTCCCAGAATCGCTTAAGAGTATCTTGCAGTTAGTTGATGACTTCTCACCCTTGCTTTTTACCTGTTCTGAGCAGTTGAAAACGCAGGGATTGGGACTGTGCATCAGCACGTAGGTAGTACGATGATACAATGACTGTTTCAGCACAGTTAACAAGTAATCCCAGAAAGTGCCTGCTAAAGGCATCATGTTTAGTGATGAGTTAAAATACAGTCTCAGTTGAAAGTGTGACCTCCAGCTGTGTTGGTGCTATCCCAGACCACGACATCACACAGAGTGATGGAAGCAGGTTTATGGAATTCCACGTGAGCCCTAACAGTGTTGTGCCTCCTTAGGTGTCCTCCCTCCCTTTGCCTTTCTTTTCTTGTTTTACTGATTCTTTTGTATTTGAAATGAATGATGAGCTAATAAACTCTTTATTTTTCATCTATCTTCTATAACATTTTGTTTCATCTGAGCTTATTAACGATGCTTAATCCCTTACCCATCGTTGGTCTTTGTGTTGAGTGAGCATTTCATGAGACGGTGCTGAATGTCATTAGGCAGTCTGAGCACAGTTCACGTTTATGACAGATCATAGCAATGTATGTGCAGAACCTCACTGTGAAATTGGGTAAAACAGGAATAAGAAGCTATGTCAGCAGTCTCTTGTGCTTGTTTAAAAACTGTAACATCAGTGGCCAGCTTCATATGTTCTAAATTCTTTTCATGATGGCTTTAAAGTTCATTTGCCTTAGTAAGATCTTTATATCTTGCCAAAAGTTAATTTAAGCCACATTCTTCCGTATCTGGCACTGCCTGTTGGCTTGGTCTCATCTTCTCTAAAGGTCTGAAATGTTTACTCCTTATTGTAGCGGTAGAATGATAATAGGAAATTATAGATTGAAGGCTTACATATTTTAGGCTTATTTAGTTATTTATAAGCTTACAACAAGCTTACTTTGTTTTTAAAGTTCCTTCTCTTGAAGTGTGGCAGCTCTGAGATGTGGTTGCTCACAAATACAAAGCTTGGCTTCCTCGATGAATGGCTCTGTGCATTTTTTACAGCACTTCAATATTGTAGTATTACTCCTTCCTAAGTCTGGTTTGAATGAACGTGAACAAGTGAAAATCAAAGCTCACGATCTTTATTTTTTTTATAAACAAGAGCAGACCCTTTCTGCTTATTTATTTTCATATGTTATTGAGAACCACTATGAGGGTGCTGAGGCGCTGGCACAGGGTGCCCAGAGAAGCTGTGGCTGCCCCATCCCTGGCAGTGTTCAAGGCCAGGTTGGACACAGGGGCTTGGAGCAACCTGCTCTAGTGGAAGGTGTCCCTGCCCGTGGCAGGGGTTGGAGCTGGAGGAGCTTTAAGGAGCTCAAACCAGGCTGGGATTCTGTGATTCTATGAACCAAGAGGTAGAGAGTTTCTGACTCTTGCTGTGGGATTTGGATAAGCTGCTACTTGAAAAAGCTCTTGCAGGCAGGAAAACATCTCTGTTCACCTCACAGTGAATGGTGCACCAGCCTAATGGATAATTGAATTGTACTGCAAAGGGAGTAGAAGCGTGTGCGTGCATGCTGCTGTGTTGAGGAGTTGTGGAAATAGAAGAAACTCAGATGTTTGAAGAGAAAGTTGTAATTTACCCATTTAGGGAATGGGGTTGGGTTTGCACTTGTGCTTTTTTGACATTTGCATAGTATGTTAGTGTGCAGTTGTCTGGGCTGATTGAAAAAGTGCATTCGACAAGGCTTGGGTTTTCTAGAGGAATGGGGATCCTCAGGTAGTCATCTGCTTTTGTACAAACCTGTAGTTTGTGTACTACACTTTGAAATAACTGGGAGGAATTACTGCTATTTTTTAATGTATTAGAATTGAGTCTGTGCTTTCATAGCTATCCTAAGTATTAAGTACCTTTCTGATGTAGTCCCGTTGTGTGCCACAACTACAAGAGAAGGTGAATGATATTTAATGTGCCTGTGATTCAGCTGCATTTGGTTGTTCCTCAGATAAACTAGTGTGTATGTCTTCCTGTACATAACCACATTAATTTCACCCTCGTCCCTCCCCACTCCATTGTAGATGCTTTTACTGATTCAGCCATCAGTGCTAAAGTCAATGGTGAACACAAGGAAAAGGATCTTGAACCATGGGATGGAGGAGAGACCACCGCTACGGAGGAGCTTGAGGCATTAGAGACAGATGTTGTAAGTAATGCTTTTTATTGTCTGTGGCAGTGTGCAGATCAGCTAGTTCCCTGGACATGCCTTGCAACAATTCCTTAATCTTAATCTAGTAATGAACTTTGGACTAAAATTGCTGCCTCCATTGTACGGGTGGATGTTCAGTCTTTGCTGGCAGCTGCCACAGTAGTTTTTTACCATTTGAATAAGAATAGCTGGATTTCAAGTGCCAGTTTTGGCAAATATTGACAAATGGCAGCTGCTGTGGTAAGGGATATGTTTGACTCATGGACTGGCTGAAAGAGGAGCTTTGATTTAGGGCTCCAAATTCAGCAATACACTGAAGTGAGTTATGTTTAATCAGAGCATTCCTGTCTGACTATCACTGCATTTGGAAATTATGGCGAAATTGTGCTTAGCTAACTGTCTCTGAGCTAAGATCAAGGAAATTGATGGGAGTCTGACCCATGACTTAATAAGCACAGATGCAATCTCGGTAGATTATGAATCGTTAGGTGAAGAGTATGGTCTCAAATGACATTTCCTTATACACCATAGCAGTCAGCTCTTACTCAACCATCCATTCTTTTCAGTAAAGTATTCAGACTGCAATATGTTAAAGAAGATAATATTTCTGATTAGAGGAGAATCTACTCATGTTACTGTAGCACATCTTAACTTTGGGTAGAACAGTTATCCTGTCAATTTTAGTGTACATATTGTACAGCTGAGATTTATTAGAATACTTAAGACTGTCAGTGCTTTTATAAAACATTCACAACGTTTATCATTGTGCTTTGAGTGCTGTAATAGCAATTTTACTAAAGTGGGGAAGTTGTGCAGATCAACAGGGGTGTTCTGCCTGTGGGGTGTGTGGCTCACATAATTGCATTAGTAGTGCCTTTGAAAAGCTTGAGCATTTGCCACAGCAAAGGACACTTCTAACGTTCAGAAGTGTCAGTTTGCACTTGTGGAAAAGGCATTCATCTATGTATTTCCTGCTAGCCAGTAATCTTCTAGTACCAGAGTGAGCGTGGTACTTAAAACCCATTATAAAAAAGAACACAAAACCACACAACAAACAAAAAAACCTGGCTTTTGAAGGTAAAATCTGTGCATCTGGTGAACAAATGTCTCTGAAATAAATTGTGGCTTTAGTAACTTTGCTATCTGGACAGTGAATTCATAGGCCCAAAGAAAAGGGCAAAAGGTTTAACTTCTGCCATCAGCCCTTGATTTTGAGGGAATGTGTTTCCAGTGTCATTTTGAAAAACAAACATCATTTTCTTCTAGTCTAATGGATGGGATCCCAATGACATGTTTCGTTACAATGAAGAAAATTATGGTGTAGTATCAACTTATGACAGCAGTTTATCTTCTTATACGTAAGTTCCAAAATATTTTGTTATTAGATTTGTATTTAATGTTCTCCCTGCTTCAACAAACCGTGTATTCTGCAGATAATTTTGCATACTTTCTAAAGCTGTGGAATCGAGTAACTGAAAAAGCAATGAATGAATAGTGCTTAAGAAACCTTGCCAGCCTTCTGTGAATAGTTAGATGTAGTAATCATTATATATTCCCTTAAATGGGCACAAGTCCTTCCCATTGCAACATTTTCTGAAGTTAGGCATGCAGTAATACTTGTTTCTTACAAAAACCTTTATGAAGAAAGTGGAAAATACCAAACTGTGAAACTGTCTTTGCATAGATGCTGTGTCTATAGTTTGTGTTTAACCTAACGGAGCAGTTTCACTAAATCCTGATTTTATTGAGCCAGTCGATCTGGATGATGTTGGAATGTTGCTGATGACTGAGAGGGGGTTGTGTGCTGTGGGTTACTTTTCAGCAGACTTGTCCAGATCTAAACTAAAGTTTTAGTTACAATATAATAACAACTTGAATATAGAAGTAGTACAAAGCTTGCTCTGGCTACTTTGGCAGCGTGGACCTGTTCCCAATAGTCTGCAGCTATAATGTTAACTGCAACTGCAAACCAAATCAATTGCAGATGTTCAGCAAGCCATTGTGAAATGTCTTTAATGTTTTCCCACTCTTTTAACCCCCAAAGTGTAAACTTACTTTTGAATGGCAAGGAATTGCAGGGAATGTTTTGATTTTTATTTGTCTGCAGGTCTCTGGTTCAACAGTTTTATTTCTACTATTTTGTTCAAATAGACCTGTGACATGGTGATAATCAAAGTGCTTTAATCGGCTTATGTTTGAATCCTGGAGAAGCTGTTCTTTCATATACTTCACTGCTCTAAGTACTTTTTGTACTTTTGAACTTTAGTCTTCCATCTTTCTGCTTTATGGATATTAATGGAAAGAGATTAAAACCATGAAGGTGGCTTTAAGTTAATTCCATTGTTTCCTAGTCAAGCAACTTGCTCTGCATCTCAGGCTGCTAAACTGGGAAGCTCTTTTCCTGGTTCTCCCAAGTATGCGACAAGCAGCGGCGTAGCTAAATGCTTATATGTGCAGCTGAGGGATTGTAAAGGATTTGTTGTTTGATTGTTTTCTCTTCCTAGAGCTGAGCAGGTATAGTTTGTTAAACTGCATGAAGGTAAAGTTTGTGTTCTAGCAAGTGTACTGCATCGGTATGTTCATCAGCTGCTGTACATGCTTTTCTCATCACTGGGGTTCGGAACAATTTTTCCCTATTAGAAAACATAAATCCATATGTTCTATCATGAATTCTTTTGCTTGGTTGGGTTGACATCCCTGCTCCCACACATCCCTTCGTTTTTTTCAGTCACTTTAAATAAATGAGGATCCACTGGGGGTTCTCCTTTCTTATGTATATGCTTAATACAGGGCAAGTGAGGCCCATGACTTCAGGTTTGTATGCCTTGTGTTCATGCATAGCTTATTTGAGCCAAAGCTTTATGCTGAAGGGTAAGGCTTTTATTTCATATCCTTGCACTTCCCATTGATAAGGCCAGCAGATGACTGGGCAAAAGCGTGTGAGGAAAAACTTGTGATGCAGTAGCTGAGTGCTGGCTTGGATTTGGCAAAGCCACTTGTTTTCCTGGTTGTGCCACCAACACTTGAGTAATCTTGCATATATTAGTTCATACTTGGCTTGTGTCTCCACCTACTTTCTTTGTTCTTTTTTTATATTATTCAAAATATGTGCAGTCGTGGTTATATAATGCCCAGCATAGCATGGTCCAAGCCTCAGCTGTGTTGTCTATTTTTGTGTAGTTTATTCTAAATTAAGGTTGGATGAAACGACTTTTGGAACTCAAAATTAGCATCGGGGACAAAGCGTAAAGTTGCTTTATAAAGCCTGATACTTAAGCACAAATTAGGTAAAAACCAAAACGATGGATGGACAGAAGGAGTTGCAGGGTATGATGTCCATCCCTCCTTATCTCTCAGTATTTCATTGCTTGTGTATTTAATTCTTGGTGGCTTTCCTAAGGAAGCTACTTATGCTTTTTGCAACATGCTATTACCTAATGTAGGTACGTGGAATGAATGGGTTTGAGGTCCTAGGACATGGCAAGTGAGTCATGGGTTTCTGGTCCCGTGCTCTAGTGTGTTGCATTCATCTTTTCTGCAGTTACTCGGAGCAGGAATTGCTGCAATTCTATGGCTGGAATTACCAGAGGATTAGGAATGTAACTTTAATTTCAGTAGGACTGTGGGCTCTTGTGTCCATTGGGAATGTGTAAATAGCTAAAGAAATTCAAATTTGGTCTCTTAAAGTAGCTTCCTATCTAAACAACAGGCTAAGCCTTTTTATTACTGATGTACTCAACCATGTCAAAAGTTGGAGCCTTTCATAGCTTTAGGGACTGGGGGTTTTGCAAGTCATATGGAACAGCTCTGCACCCTGACCTCAGCTCTCCAGGCAGGTAGCACTGACTTTGCAGCAAGTATCAAATCAGTCCAGGAATATCACTGTACTGAAAAAGACAGCAAGTCTGCTGGCTTAAAAGCAATTTGTTTTACTCTTGACTTGGGTAGAATTAACACTCTGTCATTTCTGTAGCTCCTTTGAGCTTTTGAATTCATTTCTGAGGTTCTTTTCCTTTCCATTGTCTTTTAGGGTGCCATTAGAAAGAGATAATTCAGAAGAGTTTTTAAAACGGGAAGCCAGAGCAACTCAATTAGCAGAGGAAATCGAATCAAGTGCCCAATACAAAGCTCGGGTTGCCTTGGAAAATGATGAAAGAACAGAAGAAGAAAAATACACTGCTGTTCAGAGAAATGCTAACGAACGAGAAGGCCACGGTGTGAACACTAGGTACTTGCATACACTGTCAATAGCAGTTGGATTTAAATGATGTACATGTTTTGGTACAATTTACTCACTGAAACTGCTTTTTCAGCAAGGCTGATGAGGTTAGGAACCTTGTGTAAACAATGCTGTGCTGGTTTTGGCACTCATGCTAACTTGTGCACCTCTGCCTGGCCTGGTATTATCTCTGTGGTGAATTCAGAACGAATTACAGGAAAAGGCAGTGGTTATGGTATGTCATGGGGAATTTCAGGCATTAGTACTAAAGCGTTCAGTGTCTGTGAGCTCATAGAAAGTGGACTCTGTGGTCAGTATCTAAAGCCAATTCATGAGGTGAATGTTAGGTCAACATCTGATAGTGTTTAGAGTTTTCCTGTAGCTTGATTTGAGAAGGATAGAAAATACCAACAGAACATTTGGTCAGGTACTTTTCATTGTCTTTCAGTTCTGTCTTAACACTGATAGAAATTTGCTGTCTTTCAGAGAAAATAAATACATTCCACCTGGACAGAGGAATAGAGATGTCATGTCCTGGGGAAGTGGAAGACAAAACTCACCAAGGATGGGCCAGTCTGGATCAGGCCCACCAATTTCAAGGTCTGGATCCCATTCTTCAGAATTCAGTCCTAACTCTGGAGCAGATCAAAGAGTAGTTAACGGAGGCAAGTATCTGAAGTCTAAACAAATGTGCTTTATAAAATTGCAGTCAATTACCTAATTATGTTGAAACTGCATCTGGTGTGGTCTTAGGATGTGTATTTCATAAGCTAGGTTAGCACTCATCATTTAACACAGAGGTTGTGATTTTGATTTGGGTTTAATTTGCAATAGAACGCACATTTGGCTGCGCTGGAAGTAGCTTTGCAGAGCAGAAATGTCACTTGTTTTCCTCCTCAATCACCTTTGTCTTAGATGATGGTGCTGTATGTGGTTTTAAAGGTTAAAAACTGCTTTGTGTAGTACTGCTGCTAAGCTCAATGTGGAGGAGTAGCAATGCTGACACCTAGTGAAAGCAAGGTGGCAGCCGACGAGGCATCACTCTTCCTTTCTGGTGCATGGATCAATTCTCTTCCCATGAAAAAGAATAAAGCAAAAAAATCAGTGTTGGGAAAGCAAGAGAAGTGATAGGGGAAGAGGAATCAAAGCTTTCTCTCCAAATAGCTATTTGAGTATTTGCTGCTATACACATGGGTAATACAGACAGACATCACTAGGCACTGTATAGCAGGAATTGGTGTCTCATAAACCAAACACCATATTTTTGAGATGGATTTCAGCAGTAGCCTATCCTAGAGGCATCATTTTTCTAAGTGAAAACTGCTATTACATGAGATGGCTGTGAACAAATGATAAATGTAGAATACTCAAGTGCCTCTATCTGGAGAGGAAGTCTGAGAACCATCTAAAGGTAAGTGAGACTTCCTTTTTGAATACAGTCAGCTGTATAAAGGATGTACAACTGAGTCTTGCCCAAACAATGCTAACCTTGACATTCGTTCGTAGTAGTTGTGGTTTCTCTCATACTATTAGTCTGCTGAATGAACAACATATACCTAAAATATTCAGAATGGCTTGTGAATTAAATCTCTTTGATTTGGAAACAATGAGCCCTATATCCTAGATTCAAATATGACATTAATACTTCAGATAACTGCTAAAGGCATAAATGGCAGGATTCAGACACTGAACACCGCTGTTTTTTGTAAAGATACAGTTCCTAGAATTGATACTGCTCATCATTTGGTTTGAAAGTAGCAGTTTGTAGAGTCAATACTATATGTGAACCGCTGTGTGAGAACCTCTAGTAGCTATTTAAGGACCTTGTCAAGAGTGATGCGTACTGTAGAACATATATATGATAGGCTAACAGATCAAACTTTGCTGTCTATTCCTTAGTAGTATTTGTAGATCCTAATTAACCCTTTGGGGAGTTTGTGACATTCAGATGTGAAATTTGACCTGAAGTGGAGGAAATAACCTTGCAGAGAACGATTTTCTCGGTTGCCAAACTAAACTAACCTATCCCCAAAGGGTTAAACATGAAAAATCATTTTGTCATATTTTACTTTTTTTTTTCTGTTGACCTTTTTCCCCATAATTTTTCTTTAGTTTTTATACTTTCCTTCATATCATTTGTTCTGTCAGGTGTTCCCTGGCCATCGCCTTGCCCATCTCCTTCCTCTCGCCCACCTTCTCGCTACCAGTCAGGTCCCAACTCTCTTCCACCTCGGGCAGCCACCCCTACACGGCCGCCCTCCAGGCCCCCCTCGCGGCCCTCCAGGCCCCCGTCTCACCCCTCTGCTCATGGTTCTCCAGCTCCTGTCTCTACTATGCCTAAACGCATGTCTTCAGAAGGTACAATACCACGATTTGTTCATGTTTTTGTTTGTCTTTGTTTAACTCCTTTGTGAGTTTAATTACAAAATTGTTTTTCCTCTTCATTACTTAACCTATAATTTGTGTTTAACTTTAGTTTATCAGACTATTTCTATTAACCTTTTTATTTGAAGAGCTTTACAAAAACAAAATAAAGCTGTGACATTTCCCAAGTTGGTATGAAATAAACTCAGCTTTGTAAACGCTGCTCAGTGTCTTAACTTAACCAACAGCAACATGCAGGACCTGATAACTTGAAGGGCCTTTTTAGGAATACAAATTTATGTAACATATCAAATATTTGAATGCAATTGTTCCACAAAAACCAGTTCCAAATTTAACTAAATCATTGAATTTCCTTTTGTTAAAAACCAGTATTTGGAGAAGTACACTGTGGAATGGGATAGGATAAGCTGCTTCAAAGGCGAATCTGTAGAAGACTTTAGATCTGTTTGCACTGAGGCAGAACTCCCTAGCAGCCAGGGATATGCAGAGAAGGGCTAACCCATGAATCTCCATAGCTGTATGCAGAAGTATCTGAACTCTATTTGTCCTCTGAGGGTACAGTAGGGGAACACATTCTAAAATGTTTATTTAATCTTCGTTAAGTGCACTTAAAAGCTAGCCTGCACAACACTGTCTAGGGCATTGCTGGAAAGTGTGTATTCTTTAAAAGACTTGCCTGTAGATAAACTGGATTGAAGTGTACTTTAGATTCATGGTTAATATAGAGGCTGACATTTAAAGATTTATGTAACCAGAAGAGGTACTTGATACTTTAGAACTTTATCTGAAACCAGAAAGCCATTATCTGAACTTTTCACTATTACTGACCTACATTAAAAGTGAACTGTAATCAGCCACATTGTCTTCTGCTCATACAAGTTTTTCCTTATGAAGTATCAACATTTGAGTCTGATCTTGTAAAGAAAATTGTTTCTTAACATGTAGGAACTGTATTGCTGCTTAGACTTGAGCATAGTTATTCTGTGGCAGTTGGATAAGCTGTTCAGAATTACTGTATTCACTTATGACTTTAGCTTCTGGCATTACAACATGCATGACTGGAACCTTGGGACAACCATAACTTGTTTAGTTGCAATTTTGCTGACTTGTAAATGAATTGTGACCTGCTGCAGGCAATTCAGCCTCAGTGCAGAGTGCTCTGCTGAAATTCCCCAAGAGCATTGGTCAGCCAGCGGTGACTACACTGTAAATAAATGGTTGGTATCACTGACCACCTGACAAAAGCAATGGAAATTTGTTCTTTTCTGGAAAACCTTTGATAGCCTGGAACTGTGCTTACCCAGAGGGAGCTGGGCCACTCATCTTTTTGTCTTGTCTGGCAGTAAGCAATATTGGACGCATGGATTCAAGTCCTTTACATCCAGGACTTGCATACCTGTTCCAATTCTGATAAAGGTTTAAACACCAATGAACATGAGCTGTCAGAGCAAGGTGATGAGTGTGTTGGTAGTCTGGCTGGACCAATGGCTTGGCCTTTTTACTCTCATGGTAAAAGGTTCTAGTTCTCCCTGGTTCTAGTTGATGTCAGTGTAAATTGCTTGACTCTGTATTACTGTAAGTTATTAGATGAAATCCAGTCATAAAAGCAGTATGTTTGGGTACTAGTAGTGGTGGACATGAAGTACTTATTGTGTGGGGTTGTCTTCTTTTTCTCAGGGCCTCCACGGATGTCTCCTAAGGCACAACGGCACCCTCGAGGTCACAGAGTCTCTACTGGTAGGGGTACAATTTCAAGTGGCTTAGAATTTGTATCTCATAATGCACCAGGGGAAGCATCTACTACTGCAGTGGCACGAGGCAGCCCTTCAGGTGGGACGTGGTCATCAGTTGTCAGTGGGGGTAGGTAAAGCTTGGCTTATTGCAGATGGCTTGCCAGGGGCACTTTAGAGTGTGAATGCTAAGCAGAATACTGCGTTTCTAGACAATTCAGGCTCTGAATAAACACTGGTCTGCTACCTTAGCTTGTTTAGATGATGTGGGACAAGGATGTTCCCAGGTAGCTTAGCAAACTAGTTGGTGAGTTGGTCCTTCAAGTGCAGTATTGTCCTAATGGCAGAGAGGTTAAGTCAGATGCTGTATGAAAGGAAGGAAAAATGTGGGAATTGGTTGTTGAAAAAAGCAATTTTCAGGAAAGTTATTGAAGGAGACAGGAAAAGTTCTATAACCATTGCATCACTGCATTTGGTTAATGGCAGTGTAACTCGTGTTGTGGTTTACAAATGGAGGAGCTGTTTGGATAGAGGAAGGCTGGTATTAGAAGAGATGCAGATGTTGAAGTTCAGTTGGGTGTATTTTTCCTTTTAAAATTGGTCAGGTTTTAAGCAGCCATTTTGTGTTTGTCTCAGTGCTGTTGCAGCAGGTGTAGTCAGTGTCTCTGATTTTCTGATTCCTTTAACATCTTTTTTGAACACATGGCATTTAAAGCTCAGTGTTGTGACACAGGCCCTAGTCTCAAGCTTTTGGAGTTGAGGCCGTGTTCTAGTGAGTTGTCAGCAGCTGGGCACTTTCTTGCATTGAAGGGCAAGTGAGCAGCAGTTTGAAGTCTGGTACGTTTTAGCAGTGCTGGAATCCTAGAGGAGGGTAGTGGGAATGCATTTTTCAGAGAGAAGGGAGGAATTAGATCCCCCTCAGACCTGTTGCCTTGTGGAAAAGATTTAAGTTCTTCTATTGTGGCATTATGTCTGATTCATCTTTCCTCCCCATTTTATATATTATTAACATGCAAGTAGGACTGTTGTAACAACTTGCCTCTCTTTCTCCTCGCTCACTTGAAGTTAATATGTGATGTAAAGCACCTAACTAGCCACAGTGGGATGAGCAGGAGATACAACTTACCATTTAAAGAATATACAACTTTCCTTGCTGCTTTAACACAGGGGCAAAACCGTACATCAAATCACCTTCTTTCAATAGGATATTGTTTTTCTTCCAGCTGGCAAACCTCCAAAAGAGGACGCTGTAAAATGGATGTGGTTTTTTTCAGCCCTATTAAAAACGTTTCACAGCTGTTTGTGTGGAGACCTGACCACCTTTGCTGTGTTAATGTGAGCTGTTGTAGTTGTACTACTGGGGGGCTGGGGAGAATATTGCAGTTTTGTGATGGGACTGCAGGGCAGTGATATATATTAGGGGACAGTCTGCAGAAAAATTGCACCACTTATCTGAAATGCTGCGTTGTAAGGAACTAGGAGATGTACCTGAAGGTAAACAGGTTTTCAATTACTATATAATGCTCCATTAAGTATTTTAAAGCATGTCTTTAGTGATTTATAGATAAGCAAACTGCTGAGCAGATGAAGAAACTTAATCCTATAACTATTTTTTCCCTGTTTGTTTCTAGTTCCAAGATTATCCCCTAAAACACACAGGCCTAGGTCTCCAAGGCAGAGCAGCACTCCCATGGGACCAGCTCTGCCTTCTCCTCAGCCTGGAACTATTCCCACTGAATCTGTTGCCATGCCTGTTCCAGCTGCCTCTCCTACACCTGCCAGCCCTGCATCCAACAGAGCAGTTACCCCTTCCAGTGAAGGTAAGTTAACCCTCACTAGCTTGCAAATGCTCCTGTTCCTTAATACCTGACGAAGAATGTGCCTCTACAAGAGCAGAGCTGCTTCCTAAATGATGGGGAAACTTCTGATGCATTTAATTTCACTGTGTAGTGAGTTCTCCTTTTGTCATGATGATAGCTTTAAACTAAGGTTGGAGAGAAGCTTTTTGGTAAGTGTCTATGCTTGATTTCTTCTGCCCTTTAAGGAGCATGGGCTTATAGGTGTTTGACTTCAATTGAGGATTAGATTTTTTTATTTCAAACTGAGTTCCTGGCTGTTTGGTTTCAAAGAGTATTTTCAGTATAGCAAAAGGAAGGGGAATAATCCAAACGCAGAAGAGCACAGTCAGATGTCTGAGAACTCTGTTCTGTCTGATGGACTAATGAAAATAGTCTGCTCTCAGTTTATAGTTTAATTTTCAGCCTAGTTAAGGCTCTGTGTATGATGAGAGGGATGTGTTTGACAGGGACTTGTTTGGCTTAAAGGCACTAGGGTGGGGAAGGAGGGAGGATAACCCTCCAGGCCCTGACTTTTGTAAGCTAAACATGGTTAAATCTCAGCTCTATCTTGCTATCTCTGCTTGGTTAGTTCGAGTTGTGTGTCAGTGAATAACTTTGGTAATTTCTTCCCTAGCTAAAGATACTAGGCTTCAAGACCAGAGGCAAAATTCTGCAACTGGAAACAAGGAGAATATAAAGCCAAGTGAGACTTCTCCTAGTTTCCCTAAACCTGAAAACAAAGGTTTGTATCAAAAGCTTTCGCATATACTTGTGTAATGTAGGAATTCCACACACTAAACCTGCTGTACTGGCTGCTCCAGCTAGCATTTTAAGGAAGTCTTGGAAGCAGTCTGACTTGGGTGTTCTACAGTGAAAACTTGGTCATGCAGTTGTGAAGTGGCAGACCTGCGATTCTAAATGTTCTTCTTGACTCATTTTATCAACATAAAGTCTAGAGATGCTCATGTGGATGGTGTGATTTCTTTTCCCATGGTTGTTCTTTTTCCTGCTTTCTTTTTCCTGTTCACAAAGCCCGTTTTTAGCTGTCTGGACTAAATGAGTGTTTCTGCTTAGAGCTGTGCTCACAATGCTCCTGAGCATCATGGTCAGCATAGCTTTTCGTAACTGTGCTTCTTCCTATTACGCCTTAAATTTGGCTTTCTCTGCAGCATTGTTTGTTCATTCAGTTCTCAAATCTTTTCATGGTGAAATTAGAATCACAGAATCATTTAGGTTGAAAAAGACCTTTAAGATTAAGTCCAGCTGTAAGCCTGACCTTGATCAGTGTTTCACCTTTACTCGCTATGCTTTGAAACGCTGGTCTGTTACGTTCTGAGGGTTTTGCTGCATGCTGCTTTGTGTTCAGCTGAGTTCTGCAGTCCCTGCACCTCAGGGCTTCTGTCTTGGTGCGATGCGTTAGAACTACAGATATGTCAGTTATGTAATGCTGTGATTTCAACAGTGTCTTTTTGTGTGCTCATACACATAAATCATGGAATTACACCAAATTACAGATGAAATGATAACACTTTCATTTTTAGATGTGCAAACATCACCTTTTGGCAAATTTATTAATGTTTAGGCGATGTGTATCAAACTTGTATTCGAAATGCTTGGACAATGTTGGTCTTATATTTGGCAGGTGTATCTCCAATTGTTTCAGAACATAGAAAACAGATTGATGATTTAAAGAAATTTAAGAATGACTTTAGGGTAAGTTCTTCTGTATGTTAACTTAATGGTGTTAGCTCATGTGCATCCAGATTATTTTAATGAATTGAATAAACTGCATGTGTTAACAGGAGAACAGGTCCTTACTACTTGTGCTTCATTTGTGCAAATAGAAGAATTCATGCTAGATATTATAAAATCAATGCTGAGTCTTGCTAGTAAAATTGCCTAATGCGTGTGAATGTGCATGTTGACTGTACGCTGAAAATAGTACTTGAAACCTATTTGATCATTAGGTACAAATAATTATCACATTTAAACTCCGTATGGAAGAGCTGTTTCAAAGTCAAGTAAAGGGGTTTGCTGAGGCAAATTGAAGATGATTATATTGGTTTTATTAAATCAGGTTGGCTTTTCAAGTGTTACTGTTAAATCACACAGGGGGATGAGGCCAGAGGTTTGTCTTAAGCTTTCCTGTCACTTCCTAATCAACATACAGGTCAGTTTAGTCGCTGAATAGCTTCTTCCACAGTGTAGGCTTAAAACGTCATCCTGGGTCATAGATTTCTTTTCTAGTAGAAATGGAAATGTATGCTTTAAAAGGTCATTTCCAGATGATTGAGGCCTGTGGGACTGTGGTTTACTCTGTCTCTGTGGTAGCATTAGATTGTCTCTCCCTAGTTCTGCATGTCAATTTACTGACTATATTCCTTGGGGTTCTTTTTTTTTCAGTTACAGTCAAGTTCCTCTTCAGATGCAGTGGATCAGCTGCTAAACAAAACCCGAGAAGGTGAAAAATCAAGAGATGTAGTTAAAGAAAAGACAGAATCAACCCCTAAAGAATCTATCATAGAAACTGGCAGTAATACTAACTCTAACGGTGGCAGTAGCAAACCTAATAGTCCAAGTATTTCTCCTTCAATAAGTAATAGTTCTGAGCAAAAGCGGGGGCCTGAGGTAACTTCACAAGGTGTACAGACATCTGGGCCTGGAAGTAAACAAGATAAAGAGGATAAAGAGGAGAAGAAAGATACTTCTGAGTGAGTAATTATGCCTTTTAGAATAAGCACATCTGTTATTAGCATTTAGCCATTTGTGGGAAAAGCTATGATGAATGTGTAATATCTTACTGTTTATATGCTGATAGCAGTACTCTGTTATACGGAGAGGAGAACAGGTGAAGTGACTACTAAAAGTCATCTGATGAGTCAGTGGCAGAGCTGCATGTAGAACTCTGTTGATGCCTAATTCATATCTAAATGCTTATCTAAATGTTTTCCTGGCTCATGTGAGCTGTAGTATCAACAGCAGGAAAGCTTTCTTATGGATAAGTATAGTAAGAGTGCTGTCACCAGGGTTGGCTTTTTGCATGCCGCGTGTTGTTTGAGTTCTCAGAAATCTGACTCAGATGGAAATGAGTTTTTTAATCTCTAAATTTTTAATCATTGGGGAGTTTTACAGATATGCTTATAAAAGAATAATGCTGAATGTCATTTTTTTGTTCTTTATGTTTAGGCAAGTTAGAAAATCAACACTTAATCCTAATGCAAAAGAGTTCAACCCTCGATCTTTTGCTCAAGTAAGTTATTTGATACTGTTTAACATTGCTTTTGAGTAGATCTTTATAAGCAAAACTTGCACTTGGAGAATAATCCAGCTAATCTTGCATATGCCTTGCTGAACTCTGTTTGTAGCCGAAACCTTCTACTACACCAACCTCCCCTCGTCCGCAAGCTCAACCTAGCCCCTCCATGGTGGGTCATCAGCAGCCAACCCCAGTGTACACTCAGCCTGTTTGTTTTGCACCAAATATGATGTACCCGGTTCCAGTGAGTCCAGGCGTGCAGGTAAAATGCAAACTTAACTTCTCAGATGGTAGTCAGCAAGTTGAGGAGACTTAGGAGACCCAAGTTAGAACAGGGAGATGGTAGAGCTTGTATTACTGCTCTTGTAAATATGGACACAGTTACATTGCTGTTAAGTTTTAGCTGTGTAAATACTGACTCTAGCCAGTGGTCACTCAGTCTAGTTCTGGTAGTCTCAACACTGGTAAATTCCAGCGGCTCTTACTCACATTTGTTGCTAATCTCTGCAAACTTCCTCCCCAGTCCTCCAGGCACAGTCTGACTCTTAAGTTTTAAGCAGCTGTTTCTTCCAGCTGTGTCCCACTAGTTTCTGGTCATTGTAGGGATTACTAAAATTACAAATCTAGCTGTTAGGAAGCTGTCTGATTTAATACATTGAAGCAGCAGTAGTAGCATTACTTAACTGGTTGTTGCAAACCATATGGCCTTAGTTGTTTGTACATGCAGATTAATCACAGAGAGCCAAGAAAATACCTTAAGTTAGACAGAGTTCACTAAACCATGTAACATAGCAGAGTAAAACATGTCAAAGCTGAGTGGGGCCCCCACCTTGATACATACTCACTTTTTAAAGGAATATCACAGCTTCAACTCCTTCTGTTTCAGCCTTTGTATCCAATTCCCATGACGCCCATGCCAGTGAACCAAGCCAAGACATATAGAGCAGGTAAAGGTGAGAATAATACTGCCTGTTTGGTTCTTAGTCTGCATGCAGCATGAATACATTACAGCTGTTTGTGTATTTTCTAATCCCTGTTGATTTGGTTTCGATTGATATTTTAAATGCTGTTTTTAATAAAGAGAAGTCAGTGGAAATTCTACGTAAACTAGTTCAGCCAAAACACGTCAAGTTTGAGTGACGGGGAGTTGCTTGGTTTGGAATCTGATTTGTCAAACAGGAAAATGTCTCTGTTACTTGGAATGTTAGGGTAAGCTGATCATTTCCTATATTTCATAAACATTATGGATTTGTTTAAAGAAAACCTTTCTGCACCAGTTTTCTCGACTGGTTTACAGCAGACCCTGAATGGTGCTTTAACAGAGGGAGTTGTTGTGGTCAACAAGCAAAATTGCTGTTTCTTCAGGAAGAGTATGTGATGCTGCTGCTCTTCTGGAAAGAGCTTACTGCTGATTCCAGTTTGTTCCTTTGCATTCCTTCTGCAACTCTAACTGAACAGCTGGACTAACAATACCATGCTTTTAAGAGGTGACACCTGTGGCTGTGGAGGAGAGAACATGTGTCGTGAGATGCACTTTCTTCTGGGCAGTGCAGTGAGGAAGCAGAAAAATGCTGGTCTTGTTTTGATAGTCATGTTTCACATAATGCTCTGATTCTACACAGTGCATGCTTTCTTGCAGTTTTATACAGTGGGTCGTGATGATAGGTTCCAGTGCTGCAGCTCCAGTCACTGGAGGAGGAAATTGTTTAAAAGAGCAGTTCTACTGTGTAGAAATAAACAAGTAGCCTTTATGAATGGAGGGAAGACAAAACCCCACAATGTATTTCTATTTTAAAACACAACTAACTTCACTGTGGCCTGACCCAGGAAATCTTCTGGTTGGTGACATGCTTGTTTTAATCAGAAGTATATTGCTGGGTACTCACTTGCTGCGTAAGGCTGCTCTGCTGTTCTGAATTCCTTCAAGTGCCATTATTTTTGGATACCCATCCTGTGTGCAACATAGTCCTGATGGAGCTGTATGGGTTGAAGTTCAGGGCCTTTACGCTGTTCCAATTGTGTCCTGTATTTACTTTTCTCTGTTGTTGATTTGCAGTGTAAATACAGTCATCACTGAGTGAATTCACTGACATCTTCAACATTGCCCTTCTTTCCTTTCTCTAAGGGCTCTGTCTACATTGCACCCTGCAGTGGAGTTCACAGGTGCTTGAGACAGCATCGTTATTAGTTGCAGTCTCACTGCAGCAAGCTGGAGCTCACCTTGAGCTCTCTGGCCCTATTGCTTAGTAGGCTGAATGAGTTTGTTCTCAGTGCCCTGCTGCTCTGGTTTGGTTGGTTGTCTTACCAGGATAGCTCAGGTAGTCCCACACTACAGCACTCTGCTCTCTTGATCTTTCTTTCCTCTAATTAGTCCTTTTCTTCGTATAGGTTGACTTGTCCCCTTCAGTGTTGACTGTGACCTAAAAGTTGCTTCCTACTATCCTGAGGGGTAGCACAGAGCTTAAGAGATGTGAATAGCTCAGATTGTGGCTGGGTGGAGACCTTTATTGTGCTCTCCTCAGGCGTAAGCACAAGCCATTTTAACAGACTCAGGTTTCCAGTTGCTGAGTAGTTCCCATAGAGGGTGAATTAAGCCTTTTGAAGGGTACAGGATCAAATTTGATTAACGTAGGTATCCTCATATAACCTTTCTCTTCCACTACTTATTCTTGACAATCTTTCTTTTCCTCCACCTTTGTTCCTTCCTTCACAAAAGAGCAGGCCTGGGTTTGTGGCAGTGTACACGGCTCAAAGGCAGTAATGAAAATCAAATGTTTGTTGGTGGAACTTCTGGATTCATGCTGTTCCTTTTTGGTAGAGCTCTAATACGGGGTTTAAGGTGAGGGGTGAAGATGTTCCACTTGGTCACAGTGACATTGTAATGTAAAACCTTTGAGGAAGATGGTCATTCTTTGTCCTGTGTTTCTAACGTGAGACATCCTTTGCTTTGTAGTACCAAATATGCCACAGCAACGGCAAGACCAACATCATCAGAGCACCATGATGCATCCTGCCTCAGCAGCAGGCCCTCCAATTGTAGCTACGCCACCTGCTTATTCAACACAATATGTTGCATATAGTCCCCAACAGTTTCCTAATCAGCCTCTTGTGCAGCATGTGCCACACTACCAATCTCAGGTAAGAGTCCTTTCGGTCTATGTGAGAAGTCAAACCAGAAATAATCAATTGGCTCAGTCCTAAATTGTCTTCAGTCGTACGAAGTCACTTTGAACAGTTCCTGGTGGTATTGTAGTGGGCTTCAAAGCCTGTAACAAACTGTAAGATCAGTTTAGAAGTTGGCATTTATTATTGATCCCACTTTTTTAGTTCTTTGAAGAATTCCTTCCAGGTCAAGGCCAGGACAGCTCCTAGTTATGTGTTCTAAAATTAAACTATTTGGTGTACTGCTCTTACTTCAAAAGCTTTGAAATAAACATATGTAATAGGATAACTATATAATTACATACATAAGCTTACTACATAATTCAAGTGGCAAAAGTCAGATACACCAATGGGTTTTGCCACTTTCTAGCCCACTGCAGTAAACATCCTTAAATTTTTAGGAACGACTGGGATAATGGTGATTGTATGAAATCTGTAGTTTACTCTATGTTTTAGTAAGGCTAAACTATTGCTATTACTGTTTCTAAGTACATAATTGTTTAGATGACACTAGTTTCTTTGTAATAGCCCTACAATTAACCGTCTATTTTCTTCTTTCTCTTGACTGCAGCATCCTCATGTTTATAGCCCTGTAATACAGGGCAACGCTAGAATGATGGCACCACCAACACACGCACAGCCTGGTTTAGTATCTTCTTCTGCAACACAGTATGGTGCGCATGAACAGACGCATGCTATGTATGGTAGGAAACGTTTTGTGTTATATGTAACTTTTTAAGTTCTTAACGTTGTGCAGGGATGTATTTAATCTCGAGCTTCAAACATGGGTATCATTCAGATTACACCAGTAGATGTGGTTTATATTTCGTAAGATGATGAGCAGAGAGCATTGAAAACTGAGCCACCGGGTTAAAATGAAAACTCAAGTATGCTGATTTCAGTAGGATGCCAGTGACCAAGATGAAATTTCAACCTGGGAGCTGCTAAAGAATATCTGCCGAAAGAAGTTTGTTCAAGTTCCCTTGATGCTCTTGACACAACATCCCTTGATTGTTTCTTGATTATAATTAGGACTTGTTTTATTGCAAGGCTATGACCTCAGTTTCAAAACTTGACTTTAGTTCTGACAACTAGTGAAATGCTGTCCTTATACTACTAGCATTATTAACAGTATGAACACTGCTGTTAAAGCAAAATAAAACATGTGTTGCTTACCTTTCTTTTTTTGGTAAGTCAAGAATATATGAAACAGCTCATGTATTGCTCTGACTCTGACAATTATTCTCCAGCATTATCCGATGGGCATGTTTCACTTACAGTGAGGTGCTGAAAATGTGGGTTACCTTGTTACAGAGTAAAATGTGAAAGAACTTCTAAAGCATTATAACTGTATGATAAATCAATGCCCAATTTGGAGGAAAAAACCTCACTGCAAAACGTGCTATTGAAAGAGGTAGAATCAAGGTTGCTAGAAGGCTTGGAAATTGTCATAAAATGTCAAAACAGCAGATGGTCTCTTGAAAACATGGCATTTCAATACTTGTTATAGCATCTGAAGAAGCCTTTTATTGGGTCACGTATATTATTGACTTAGATTCTAATAAAAGATTTTCTGTACCTTTAGACATCTTTGTATGTTTTCCGGTGCTTAGTTTTACACTGCTGCTTAATGGAAGTCCATGATGTGTCATGAAAACTTACAAAGGCTGAGAATCTGAAGTTTAGTGTGAAATTAATTCTGATTTTAAAAAGTCTGTGTCTTGCCCATCTGAAAACATCCTGTCACGTCTCGACAGTGGGATGGTAAATAGAGCTAAGAAGCAAAACTAATAGAGAGAAACCTTTTCTGACACTTGGAGGAAGAACATTTCAGCTCATTTGCGCTGAAGCTGAAATGGAAGTTACTTGTAGAGATTAAGTCTTTCTCTCACAGGTCCTTGCTAATTGTATAACTTTGATCTTTTCTACTCTTGTGCTTGAGGTGTCCATGTAAACAGATCTTCTTTTTCATTAGATTAAATAGAATTCCGATAAAGTGAATGATCAAAGGCTTTCAGACCTTTATTGGTGAAAACTCTCCTCTCAAACCCTAATTAAAATAAAGCCAAACATGAGATAATCTGAGATGCGATTCAGAATGGTTGCATGTGACTTCCTACCGATTTCTCATTGTGCACCATCCTTATCTTCTGTAACCAGTGGGTTCTACAGCATTGAAGTACAAGCCCATTCCCTTGGTTGGCTTTGATCTGTAGATGTCTGTATAGTTTTATCATTAATATTCTAATTTGCAACTGTTAGATCTCATTTCTGTGTTGGTTTTGCAGCTTGTCTGTTGTAGGTATGTGACTACCTACCAGTGCAAACAACTAAGTTGGGTCAAACTTGAATTCTTTGGTATTTCCTGCCATGTAATTAAATACTACGTTTCCAAGAGCACCTAATTTAACAGAAGTTGCATGTCCTCCTGTGTTCTTTCAAGTAGCTACTTGGTGACTCTTCTAAATGTTCTCCAACCTTCCCAGTAAATGAGCAAGTGCTTGAAATTCTTGTTATTGAAACCATTCAACCCGGCTGGATCATGAACTCCATATGAGACACTTTTTTAAGAGTATGTTCTTGCCATGTGCACATGTGTTTATTGCCTAGTGAACATGAATTGGCTCAAACGTGCCCTTAACCTACGAGGTTTACAGTTAGCTACACATGAAATGGCTTCTGATGTAGTGCAGCACTGCCTCAATTCAGCTTTTTGCAAGTCTTCCATGTGCTGAGTACTTGAAGACCTTGCGTAGACGGATTGCGCGTCCTCCAAACGTGTCCATCTGTAACATATGCACTTCAGCTTCCATTTACCAGTATGTGAACGCTTGGGGAAAGCATAGAAATGCCTGAGGTGATAAGTATAAGCTGCTCGTGGAGTACATTGCTAAAGAACAACGTGCAGGAATCATTCACATCTGATTGAGTGACTGTAAGAACATACCCATAACTTACGTTCTGTATTTTGGGAATCTTAAGTTTACCCACAGTATCTTTGACCTTAATATACCAGTGCACTTTGATTCTGGTCCTCTTTTAAAACTAATCTGAAAGATCAGAGTAACAACTTCCTGAGAAACAACACTCCTGCTTTTGATTTCTGGAGCACTTGCTCAGACAAGTTCTCAGATTTCCTTTTGGCTCTTTAAAATTGCTGTTTGGTTTAAAAAATACAGATCTTACTATTGATTTTTAAACTGGTTTTTCCCCCCATTGATACCAGGATTTAGGGGGCTACAACTGCCCCTTTATCCTTCAAGGTACTAGTGCCTTCTGTGAGATAATTCTTGGAACATTCCCTCGTTTTTGTTTCCTGCATATGTGATAGAAGATGTCTGCCAGGACAACAGCACTGAGACCTGGGGGTTGGGGGGCATTGCTTATGAAGTATTCCTAAAGGTGTGAAATGTTTTCTGGTGAGATCTGAAACTCCATCTCCACTAATGGTTTGGGACAAGTTGAAAGTCTGTGGCAAGTAGTAACAGCCTGCCAGCGAAGAGAAATGCCTGTTGATCCATTAAGGGAACTGCCCTCACTGCCAGAGTTTGGGTTATGTTTTCCTTCCTGTCTCGTCAAGAGATAGCTGAATCCCAAATACATACCGTGACCTACACTTGTTGATAAGCACTCTTCCATTTTAAAGAAAAAGTATTTTTTGTCTAATGCTGTTTAATGGGATATTTCTGCACTTCTGGGATTTCCTTGCCAGTCGTTACAGTGTCCTGCTTCTGTTTGACAACCCGCTGTTGACAAGAGCTCAAGAGAAGCAGAGCAGCGTGGTCACCAGTAGACCCACCTAAACCTATGATGGAGGAGTGTATAAATCATTGGTTTTTTCCCCTCAAAACACAATTGGGAAGGACAATATTCAAGCAACTATCTTCCCATCTACCAGCCAGACACTAGAAACGTCTAATTACACACTTCAGCTTGTAACTTCTGGAGACGTGAGCCACTTAGATGTCCTTGCCAAGGAGAGCTTGAGACGCAGGCACTGCCGAAGCAGAGCAGTACACACACCTTTAACAGCCGTACTCACACACCTGACCATGGAGTTATTGTTCTCACCCTGCCTAACTGCACGTTGGTTTCAGAATGTATTGTCTGTCTCAGAAGTGTTGGCTCTGTGTGATCTCCTGATACCAATGTCCTTGGGCTGGAGTCTGCTGGCCATGGTTTGCAGTTTGACTGCTTGATCTGTGTCGCACAAAGACCCAACCTTGTCTTGTGCTTTTAGGAGAAAATGTGGTTATCTCAGCAGAGGGTGGATATATTCATTCCTGTGACAATGACCTTGTGTTAGTTTTACCATGTAGCTGAATTGCCTCTGTTTTCAGATAACTGGAGTCCTCTGAA
Organism: Nestor notabilis; assembly: GCF_000696875.1. Lineage (NCBI taxonomy): Eukaryota > Metazoa > Chordata > Aves > Psittaciformes > Psittacidae > Nestor > Nestor notabilis. Next base: position 37,880 of record NW_009945574.1, read on the forward strand.
AAGCTTAACTTTTGTGTTTAAAACCAAACTTGTGTAAAACCAGACCTTGGTTTTATACAGATGCATTTCCTGTTTTTTGTGCTCTCATTCCTGTCCCCATTCTCCCTTCCCCTTTCCCCTCCTGCATATGTTTTACTGGTCTGGTGTTGTCTCTAACTTTATCTGGTTTCTGTCTCAGCAGTAGAGTAAATTCTATTACCCTGATAGTACAATGGTGGATATAATATAAACTTCAGAGGATTCTCCAGGGACTAAGAGTGAACCAGTCACCAAAGGTGTCTTGGAACTGTTAAGAATGACAGTGATATAGCTGCAAAAGCAGGGGGCCAATTTCTGTTTTAGTGTGATGACATTTTAACCTTCTTATTACAGTGGACTGTAATAGACCATTAATTGACGTAAAGTTGATTTTTGTGTGAATTAAGAACTGAAGACCTCAGTGTCACAGTTAAGGAAGGCTTACTTGAGACTTGTGTTGTTTCATCTCCACTCCTTTGTAAAACTAAATATCCAGCTCTAATAGCACCTAAGTAAATAAAAATATCTGCATGGTTCTACAAGCTTAAAAAAAAACCTTAAAGCAATGACGCTGACCTTTCCAGAAGACGGGAAGTATGCACGTGGCAAGAGGCTAATTTACCTTTCTATTTCCCAAATTCAGCATGTCCCAAAATACCATACAGCAAGGAGACAGGCCCTTCTTTCTACTTTGCCAGTGAGTTGGGTTTTTTGTACTAATTTTGATTGTACAGAAAAGCACTTTCTAAAGAACCAGATGTTAAAGGAATGGGACGTGTTGAGGGAACAAGTTTCCTTGCACCAAACCAGTGTGTGGAAAACGCAGGAAGGTTCCTTTCAATGGACAGGGGCATGAAGCAGATTGATGAAATCACAGGAAGCTGATTTGTTGGCTTTTAAAATTGATTTTGCATGTTGAATAATCTCTGACTTTACTACCCGGTCTTCTCATGCGCAGTCAGAAGCGAGCTCTGCGTGTGGATGGCCTTTGCTTGAAATGTGACTGAACTGCCTCACTCCCTTTCTTTCATGGCTCACATGGGGTTTTTAAAACGTCACAAAAAAGGAGAAGTATCTTGTGCCTCATCTCTTTAAAAAGCTGTGGCTCAAGTTCAGAGTCAGTCCCGGGGAGGAAATAACTTGAGTTGCAGCTGAGGTGAAAGAAGCTTTCTGTAGAGCTGCTTTGGAACCACTGAAGGAGAGCTGTGAACAATGTACTTTGTCTTTATTATAACAAGAGTGAATGGATGAGAGCTCCTTGCGTTGGATGCTTCCTCCTTGGCTGATGAACATTACCTGTTACCTGGCTCCAGGTAACCCATTGGGAGAGGTGCTGATGTTCTCCACGCACTTGGTACACAACAGCTAATACAGACTTCAGCTGTGTATGTGTACTAGGAAAAGCAGATAACTAAAACCCACTGCCTTGTATGTTGGTGTCCATCATGACACTGTGAGGAAGCTGAGTTTTGGGGTTGTGGTTGCAGGATGAGCTGTAGCTGTCACTCAAAACATGGGAAAGGAGGACTTGCAGTTTCAGGGTGTTTTCATACTTGCTCCTGTCCTGCAGTAGTGACTCGTTGCTGTGTGTGTCTGCAAGTCCATGCAGCCTATGCCAGGCACTCTTCTGGGTTTTTTTTGAGTTAGCTCATGCAAGAGGGATGTGAGAAATACCACTTGTTCTCCAAAAATCTCTTCTGGAACAGACTTCCTGTGTTTCTTGTACAGCCGTGGTTCTGCATGAACTGGTGTTGGAGGATGCTGACCTGTCCTGTTTTCATGCCTCTTGGTTTGGTGCACTGAAATAACTTTACTAAGCTCGTTCCTTTCATGAGTAATCTTTTAAGTGAAGTCCACTCTACCTGTGTAAAATGACTTCTTGAAATGTTTGTGTTATGAAAGAAACATTTGCTATTTCTTTGCTTCCTACCATTCAGGTCTTTTAAATGTAGTTATCCTCACCATCTTACTGGGTCTGGCAATAGTTTTGAAGTTTGTTCACTGGTCAGTTCTTGAAAATAGGCTCTTCAGTGCATCTTTGGATGATGACCAACGATGACCACCATTGGCACCATTGAAATTCCTACCAGGGAAAGCACAAAATTACATGATACCTTTTTTGCATCTACCCTTGTAGCTGGGAGTTCTGCTTGATTTCTGCTGCTCTGACCTCTTCTGATTTCAGCTCCTTCTGTGGGTTTGATGGCTGACTGCTCCTTGTTTGCCTCTCAGAGAAACAGGTTGCACTTTTGTAGAGTTGAATTCAGTAATTCAGTCCATCTGATATTTTTGCTCACTTCATTACCGAATCACTTTCTTCGCTGTCTGTCCCTGCCAGGTTGGTGCAGTTAAATATTTCATGGTAGGAAACAGCTTGATCAGAAAGATGCTGAAGTGAAGCAGATTAACCCAGGGAGTATTTCAGGGGGAGAGGGAGCTTAAGGCAGAAAGGGTGAGAAATACAGTGTATTTGTGCTGGAGTGAGCTGAGGCTACTTGCAGCAAGGAGATACACAGAGCTGTTTTGTCCTTTCCTAGAGCTTTCTCAGCACTTTCTTGGATACTAGATGGCCATTTGGAAAATCTCCAAAGTACTAACAATTGGGAGAAAATGTTGGATAATTGGTGATTTATTTTTTTCTTCTTTACATGCTGTCTTACCTTGTTTGCTCTCTGATAACGTGTAGTGAGCTGTTGTGATGAACAGGCAGAAATCCTTGACACAAGTCGCAGTGAAAGTGCTTTAGCTATGGCTAAGCAGGTGAATTTCTCATGGCTGTTTTGCAAGGCTTCTTTCACAGGCTTGCTGGTCTCCTAGAGTTCATTGGCTTGTCACGAGCTATTAATTGCACTAGCTCAACATGGAAACCCCTTTACATCTCCAGAGTTGAAGTTTGAACCCCTCTTTTGAGCTAACAGAGATCTGTGCATGTATTTCAGAGTTGCTGCCACTCGCCCTGAACTGTTCTTCATTTGTATGCAGGATCAGTACAGGATTTAGATAAGTGTCCAAATAACCTTTTTTGAAAGGCACTTTTAATATCGCTATTAAAACGTGATTTGCAGCAGTATCTGAATTAGTTTTAACCAAACTTGTAGAGTTTATTAGAGTAATTCGTTAAGGAGAAAATGGGGGAGAGGAGAAACTAAGTAAATAAAAATTTCTCAGTATAAAAAATCTGGTACTTCCAGTGCAAAGCTATAGATGAAAGATGTTAGAAGGTTATGGAAGAACTGAAAACTTGATCCTTCCCCTGCTTCTCTATTTGTTCTTTAGGGTAGTATTCCTTGGTTTAACTGGTTTCTTAAGAGAGAAATTGTTCATTGTGAAGTTTTATTGTATAATGTGTCTGCTTCAGAGTAACTTAGTTTATTATTCTCTCGGCTATGAAGAGATGGAAAATGAATTGCACAAATGGTTTAAGGGAGTACCACATTATTTCAGTGGCTCTTAACAAGTAATGTGGCAGGATGTGGGAAGCCTTGAACATCTTACGACTCGGAATTAATTTTCATATACATTTTAAAGCCTCTTGACTGGAGTTAAAGTTAATTTGTAGTCAGGCGTGCCAGCGCTGTGGCTGAGGCAGTGGGATGAGAGCTGAGGAAGATTGCTGGTAGCAATGCCCTTTGGCAGGCAAGTCAATCCCTCTCTATATTTATTTCTGTTACTTTGACAGAGATAATAACTCCTGGCCTTCTTCAGAGTGTGTGTAATAATGAGGTTGAGAAATTTTCCTGCTGTAGGAAACCAAAAACTTCATGCTGTAAAAATGATCAGTGTGCCCATTGATAATCTTCACACGATCATTGTAAGAAGGAGCAGTGTTTGAAAGTCAGAATGAAGCGTGGTGGGGATGCTGCTGCAAAATAAGTTTTAGTAGTGATATACACACATATTAAAAGCCTTCTCTTGCATTTGAAACCTTAGCAAAGTGCTATGGCAGAAGATACTGGTAGTTTTGGCAATATGCATAGGAAACACTGAGGTGTTTTCAACACCCCTCTCAGAAATTCTCATGGTGCATGAGTATGTACACTCGTGCGTAAGTACACTTACATGCTCATGCATAAGTATGTTACCATCCCTTCCAGACTGCAGGAATTTAGGAATACAAATATTTATGAAGTTTATCTGCATTAATAGCCTGAAACTGTAGTGCACATCACTGTTGGACCATTTGCTCAGTGAAGATTTAATAGAGCTTTCAAGACAGCAGGGCAGGATTAAGTGAAATGTGGTAGGCAGTTATTTCCTAAAGGAGAGACTTCCACAGCGGTCTGTACAGGGGAGAAAAATCTCAATTAGGCAAAAAGATGCTGTCTGTATGTATTCAAGTGAGTTTGATTGTTAGAACTAGTAGTTGTAAGCTTAATAGCAAGCCAGACTGGAGGAAAACAAGTATTTGCATAGGGTAGTATTGTGTCAGGACTGGTTAATGGCACACGGTAGGGTTGCTGTCTTTTTGAGACTTGCTTTTGCTGAACAGTGTTGTGCTTTCAAATGCAGCTACATTTTTGTCCATTTTCTCCATTCATCTTGTCTTTCATCCTTTCTATGCACTCAGGCAGTTGTGTGTATTCGTGAACTTGGAGCCCAGCACAGTGACACTCTTCAGGACCTGCAGCAAACAGTTCCTTGTGAAAGGGAGATAAAACCACACCTCACTAGCTGTGAATACACAAGGCAGATGGTTGTAGCATAACTCAAGGTTTCTCCCTGTGCCCTGCTTTTCAGGTTCATTTACTAGGGCAAGGAAACACCACTAGAAAACCCATTGCTGCTAAAGGTGTGCTACTCATAGGCACTTTATTGGCCATCAAGTTCTCATCTAATACACACCCCATTAAATAAGCTTGTCACCCAATAGTAAGCAGTAATTCAATTCAGTCAGAACTACCAAAAGAAATAAAGAAGAGTTGCAGGGAAGATTCAGGAGCAGGCTGATAGTTTGCTTGGACTGTTTTGTCAGCAAAACTAGCCTCTGTTTTGGCAAGCTCTAATATTCGAGAGGGTGGTGTGTGCATTGTTGTATGCAGTTGCAAACTGGACTGATTGTTGCACAAGATCTAAAAGCAGTGAGGGGAATAGGCAGAGCATCTTCGTTTTCTTAGGGCCTTGCTTTCTGGTTGCATGCTTTGTGTTTAAAGGCAGCTTGCTATCATTATGGCTTTTCATACTTACATTCCCTCAGAATTAAGGAAAAGCCCCTAAGCTATTTAATGTGGCCATTTTGAAGCAGAACAGAGCAGAGTTCCTCGAAGAGGAACTTGTTGATACTAGTTTGTTGTTGGAGACTGGCATGGCTGTAGCAACAGATGTGGTTTTACTGGTGTGAAAGTTTTATGTTGTTAAGTTTTTCCCTTTTTTGGATTTTTGTACCTTATTTGCTGCTGTTTGAAGGAATTAAGAATTTCATGGAGTGTGGAGATCCAGAACAGACTCTGTAATTGGCCTTGAGGGGAGAGGCAAGATACCTTATCCTAGTGCAAGATACTGGCTTCAGCAAAACTTTGATGCTCAAGCAGCCTCAGTTTTCTCAGCTGTTCTGTATATACTGTGTGTCCCTATAGCTCTTTTACATGCAGTGCATATATATACTTTACACTGACTGTACTGTGAGCAAGTTCCAGAAGAGTAGCATGGTGAGGTTAGCCAGGTATAAGGCCAAAGAATTTTTTGGATGGTGGAAATAAAAATGGCTTGTAACACCTTTGAAAAGTATGTTTCAGGAAAAACTAAATTGTATGAAAATGATGAATTTGATACTTTAAACAAAACCAAAATACTGCTTTGTTCTATGTAGTATCTGTTACATTGTCAAACTAGGGAAGATGAACTGTCTAATTATGGTTATTTATAGACTTTCCTGCAAAACCAAACTACACAAAAGGTAAGAACTCAGCTATTTGCAAGATACTTTTTTTAGAAGGGGGAGGGAATATATTTACAGTATGTTTGAGCTGTAGTGAAACCTTCAGTGCAGATGGTAACTTGATGAGATGCATGTTGTGTGTCTGTTGTTAAGTGTTTTTCTCTTTCATCCTAGTTTCCACTGGCTCACTTGCTCAGCAGTATGCCCACCCTAATGCTACCCTGCATCCGCATCCTCCGCATCCTCAGCCTTCTGCCACACCAACTGGCCAGCAGCAAAGCCAACATGCTGGAAGCCACCCTGCTCCTAGCCCCGTGCAGGTAACAGAATTGAGGGAGTGAATGTTTTTGCGTCGTGTTTAACATGCTCTGCTGGAAGGTATTGCATCTGATGCATGACACTGACATATTGATTTATTTGAGAGGAAAAATGGTAGGAAACAAACTGCATGTGACATTTCTCATGTGGGACTTGTCTAGATTCCCCTCTGATTTCTGGAAGGATGGAAGTAGAGCTGTATAATGTAATTTTTCTCTGCTTGCAGTGGCTAAGGACTCAAAGGTGATAGGCTTATAATATAGTTTCTTAGATAAGCTAGCAGGGAAACTCATGGAAGTCCCTTTTCCTTAGTAAGGACTAATATCAGAGTCCAAGCATTCATTTCTCCCTGTTCACAGGGGTTGAGGTATAGCTTGTTTCTGTGTTATGATTAAGGAAAGATGAGAGTTTTGTCAGAGCTTTAATACGAGTGGAGTTACAATTGGAAATGGCAGATAAATGCTACGAAGTGTTCGTTTGTATTTTGTCAAAGACAAGCAGCTGAAAACAAAATAGTCCTTGTGATAGTGCTGAGTGCCTTAGTTACCTACTGGTAGTAACTGTGGGCTGCTGAGTGCAACTGTGAAGTACACCCAGCTCCATGGTAGCAGGTTCTCCTTGGTTTTACCAGGCAGTCCAGGTTCTATTTTCCAGACTCTTGCTCATGTGATTTTCCAGTGCAAGGAGAAATGACCCTGGTGGAACTGAAATGAGTTTCCTCATGTCCGTAGATGTGGTGACCCTTTTGCCACTTTTGAGAGCAGTTTTGCAAACCTTTCTTTACAGAACAGTCGTGTCTCTCTTCTAGACCACCACCTAAACCATCTTCTGTCTTTCTTTGCAGCATCATCAGCACCAGGCTGCTCAGGCACTCCACCTGGCAAACCCACAGCAGCAGTCGGCAATTTACCACGCAGGTCTAGCTCCAACCCCACCTTCCATGACGCCAGGCTCCAATACGCAGTCTCCACAAAATAGTTTTCCTACAGCACAACAAACAGTCTTCACCATTCATCCCTCCCATGTTCAACCTGCATATACCAATCCGCCACACATGGCCCATGTCCCCCAGGTAAACACAGTTTAACAACCTTCAAGACTAAATGTCTTAATGCCACAAAAGTTAGGACAGTCGGGCCTGCTGAAGTGATTTCCATTCTGTCACCTCTCAGCACAGACTACCTGTTGTGTTATTTAGGTTTTCTGTCTGTACATTGCCTTTTATTTAGAATTTTACAAGAGATTTGGACCTCAGCTTCCAACACCCAGTGCATCTACAACTGTAGTTTAATGAAGACATCTTAAGCTGGCACTGCTACTGAAAGAAATTGAGCTCTCTTCCCAGTTCTCGGCTCCCATCCCTGCCCTGCCCCACCATTCTGCTCAAAGAACTGTTTGGCCATGCAGCAAACCAGACTGGGGACATGATTCACCTGAAGTGTGCCTCCCCTGCTCCCATTTTAGGCTACTTCTCAGTCAGATCAGTTCACTGCTCAGGTTCACTGCATGATCACAGGAAGAGCTGGCATACAGAAAGGTTGGAGGTGAGAGCTGAGTGGAGGAAGGCTGAATTGCTGCTTTTGGTGGCAGTTTTAGGCTCTGCATTGTAGTAAAACATATACAAATACATCAGTAAAGGAGATTAGACAGGATTACTAGGGAATAGCAAGGCACTGCAATGGGAGATAGGTGAGATTCAGTTCAGATGACTGCAAGACAATCGTTTCTGAAAGAGAAAACAGTGTGTGCTTGTGTGTGTATGTGTGTGTGTGTATGTCTGTGTGTGGTTCTAAACGACCTGCTTAGGCAGAAGATCCCTGGTGATTGTTGGGCAACCTAACGACAGTCCTTGCTTCAGGATCAGAAATCCACTTCTCTTAACTGCTCTCTTGTGGTCAGCTCATTGAAAAAAAAAAACCAATGGATTTTGGGAAGGGAAGCACATGATTGATTAATTAATAAAGAGCTCTGCGTAAAGCAGCGTTACAAAGATTTTCTTTGTATCTAAATCTCATGGATTTAGTGTGCTTTGTCAAGGAATGGAGAGTTAATTGGGATTTTGCCTGCACAATTTCTTCTTCAGACCAAGTACTTGGTGTGTGGCTTATGCCTTCTCATACAGGTTAACAATAGCTTGGGATATCACGACTAACTGTAATTAGGGAGGTTAGTCTAATAGGTGTCCAGTCCCTTGCAGAATTCTGATCAAATCTTTGCTTTGGTCCTTCCATTAAGCCAATGAACTACTAGTTATTTAGGAATTGTTTTACTGACGTTGAGTTTTTAGCTTTTTTATTCTGTTGGGCTTTTAATTTCTCTGCTTTTTTACTGAGGGAGGATAAGGAGAGGATGTCCAAGCTTGACTACTCTTGCCATGTCCTCCCAGGCTCTGGTTTCTGCCAGGAACAAGATACTTGCTCTGCTCTGGTGTGATGACACTGGTGTGAATGCCTAGATTGTAGGAGCTTCTTGGGGTGCCCTGCATGCAACCCTCTTTGCTGCGAGCTCCTGGGTTAGTGGCATGTTCAGTGCTGAGCCTTGCAACATGAAACATGTTGGTTCCAAGGTCAGCTTAGAGGTATAACAACATATCGCGGCCAGGCCCGTGCCTGCGCTATGGATGTGACCATTGCCTTCCTTTCTGTGTGCCAAGCACTTAATAAGCAAACTTGCTGAAGCAAATCAGATGCAACTTCTGAGTCTGTTCAGTCAGGATGTTTAGCAATGCCTGCTAAAAGGAAAGCCTGCCTTCCCCTGGATTTTTGACTTATGCAGTCTCTAATGCTGTCAGTTTTGTAGGATGAGAACTACAATCTGTCCTCCATGATATTGACCCCAAACTAACTGACTTTATAAAGCAAAGTGCTTTCCTCAAAAATCTCTAGCGAAGGAACAACTACAGTGGTTTAAGAAATTTTAAATGCATGTAATTATTCCATGGTGGGGAAACTAATCACTGGGTTTAATAGTTCCTTAGCAGCCTCATTTCCAACTTCTGAACACCATTCTGAAATACCATTTCAGTTAGGCTAACACAGGGGATCAGTTGAATGTCCCTTTAAGTTAACAGATGAATCTGGAACTGTTAGATATCTCACTTGAGAAACAGTACTTTAAAATTCATTAGAGTCCTGTCAGCTGCCAATTTGCAAAGCGTTTGAGCCACAGCAGAACATTTTCATCCAGTGTGTGTATTGAATGCAGCTGCTATATGAATAGCTGCTTTATAACGATGGCTGCTATAATAGCATGTTTGTCAAAGTAAAAATGGTGCTGATCCTGAAAGGTATTTCTGTTTCACAGCCTTATCTTCTAAGCCTTTTTTAGAGCAAGAGTGAGATTTGAATTGCAGTTCCTGCCTTTAAAGGCTTCTTGAGTGCTACTAGTACAGCGCAAGTCTGATAAAAGAGTTTGAGGAATGTCTGTGATGAGTCAAGTAACCCTTTTTGTCTTTAAGAAATAAAATTGTAGCCACTACCCTGCTATCTGTCTTTACTGGCATGTGAAACTTGGGAGACTGCGATTACTGCCCCGTGGTGCTCTGTTAATGGGATATGGTAGAAGGACAAAGCAAATCTTAGATAAATAAATGCTTCCCCCCACCACCCCAAGAGAAACCCACTGAGAGCTCTAAGAGTTCCCTAATGTTTTGTGCTTTTAAGAAACTAGTGTTTGCTAGCTTTTTAAACCAAAAAATTGATGACCTCTAGAGTCATAAACTGCTCGCAGCTAAAGAAGCCAACTGACAAGTTACTGAACTTGTTTGTCAGGAGCTGATCAGCCATCCTAAAGAGTAATCTCCCTTTTCCGCTAAGACTTAACTCTGATTCTTTAGATTACACAAGGACTTTAACTGTGATGAGCTTAACTGGAAACAGAACAAAGCTGCCCTAACAGTGTAAAGGGATTAAATCACTCATCTTAGAACGACTGCTTCGATGAACGATAACGTGGGCACAGGTCACTGGAGAGAGTGGTTTCCAGGGCAGGGAGCCACCAAAGAATGTGGAGTTGTGCAATGAGGAAGGGATGCCAGACTCCCAGCGCGTGTGAAGTTCGTGTCTGTACCCGGCGCATTCTCTGCGTAGGAAGTGCTTTGATCTAGGTTACTAACAGAAATGTTTTGAAGATTTGTTGCTGAGGTTTTGTTTGTTTGGGTTTGTTTTGGTTTTGACCCCACTGTTTAATGCTGGCAGTTTCTCCCAGCGCTCACTGTCCAAATGGCTATAATTAAGAATGTGACTCGGAGCCAGCAGTAAAGATTTAAGCCCTTTTTTTGTTGTTGTTTTGTTATTATTTTTTGTGTTAAGATCTCTGACTTAATCCCTGTCGCTAATCTAGTTAAAATGGAATAAATCTCCAGATTTACTGCTGCAGCTGGAGAAAAACTTGACAGTCATGTGGCCAGGAGTGATGCCTCCTTGTGACCATTATACTAAAGAGCTCTTTGTTTCAGGCTCATGTACAGTCAGGAATGGTTCCTTCTCACCCAACTGCCCATGCTCCAATGATGCTAATGACGACACAGCCACCTGGTGGTCCCCAAGCCGCCATCGCTCAAAGTGCACTACAGCCCATTCCAGTCTCGACAACAACACATTTCCCCTATATGACGCACCCTTCAGGTGAGGAGTGTGTGCCCGGGAGACCTGCACCGTAACTGAGCCAGGTCGTAGTAGTGAAAAGAACTGTTAGAAACCAGATGTGGGGAAAAAGAACAACAAAAAAAAATACCAACCTAAAGATGTCCTTGTAGAGTGCTGAAGGCAGACTGCTGCTGCATTTGCGTTTGTACATTGCCAGCCCAAATGTGAGCCTAGATAAGCGTTACGAGATGTAGCTAATTGAGCAAAGACTTCTCTACTCCAGCTAGAGAGAAGCAAAGTGGCTAACTCTGCAGACGCTGTGGGATGAGTTCTTCCAGGTTTTGCCGTGGTTTTGCCGTGGGGGATGGACTGTGTGTGTAGCCTGTTTATAATGATCTGAGCTTTTATTAAATGAAAAGGGATCGGCCTTGAGGATACGAATGCAAACGTTGCTTGGGGGTAGAGCTGTTAGACTGAATAAAGTGACAGCTGAAGTCTAACCTTTAATTCAGAGTAACGTTCTGCAGCTTTACTTTTTTTGGGAAGAGGAGGTGCTGAATGACTTCTTTGTGCTTTAAATTTAACCTTACCTCTAGGTTTCTTTCTGACTCATTCCCAAACAGCCTCTAAACTATTGTAGCAAACTAGTTACCTTGATCTTGTTTCTTGGGGGATGTGTGAGCAGAACAAAGCTGCTTTCTGAGGGGTTAGGTAGGGAAACGAAACCGTCCGAAGGACATCTTGCTATGCAGGGTTTTGTTTGGTTCTCTAATTTAAAACAAAAAGGAATAAAAAAGAAAGAAAGAAAACTAAAAGAGACAAAGTTGAGCTCAGTAGTTGTCCTGTGACCACTTAATAGCAAACTGTTGTGTGGCTTGCCAATTTATTATTTACATTTGAACTTTTTTTTTACAGTACAAGCCCACCACCAACAGCAGTTGTAAGGCTCATCTGGAATAACTGAAAGGCTGGATACCTTTTGTAGGCCAAATACCCTCCTTCTACTGCTTCTGCCAACTGGAAGCACAGAAAACCTAGAATTTCATTTTATTTTTGTTTAAAAAAAAAAACAAACAAAAACCAAACCACCACAAAAAAACACAAAAAGGAAATTGATTTCTTGTAACATCCACTAGGAATGCTAACAGTTCATCTTGCAGTGGGAGAGATTCGGACTGAGTAGAGGCATTTAGGAACTTGTGGGCTATTCCATAATTCCATGCACTGTATCTTGAGTCCTGCAAGTGCCCCAACTCTGCTTGCTGAAAACTGGAAGTTATTTATTTTTTAATGACCCTTCAAAGTTACGAACTCATCAGCTAGCGAAAGAAGTAACAAGAGTGATTCTTGCTGCTATTCTCACTAAAAATCAAGACTTGGAGATCCCTTTTACTTCTAACTAAACTTGAAACAGGTTCAGTAAAAAAAAAAGAAAAAAAAAGAGAAAAAAAAAGAATTCTAATCGTCAAACTGATGAATTATTATTTATAAATCACGTTTGATGAGAGAATCACTATCGTGAGACAGTGATGTAACTTTTAAGTTAAGAAAACTTTTACTTTGTAGATAATATAAAATAAAAACTTAAAAAAAAAAATTAAAAAATAAAAAAAGTTTTAAAAACTGACCTGCTCAGTGTTTGTGTCTTGTTTTACCACTGCCTTACCTTAATGTCCTCTCCAGCTTTCCATCCCAAAGGGAGCGAGTGGTTTATGTAGCATCAGGTAAGCTTGGCCGGGTGTTTCTATCGCGTGTGTGCGTGTCCCACCACGGCACCAAATCCCTTGTATTTGACTTGCAGGGTGATGGCAGGAACAAGGGGAAGGTTTTGAGGTTCTGTGCAGGTTTCTTGTGCTGTTTCTTGTCCCTAAAGCCTCAGCCCTACGCTGAAGATGTCAGAGCTGGGCCTGGAGGCTTAAGATGATAAAACTACACAAGTGAGTGTTGCTGCTGGAGAAGGGAAGGAAGAAATCAGGGTAAGCATTCCTTAGCAAAATGGCCGGTAAAGGTGGGGGAAGGCTTGGAGAAAGGAGCTCACTACCACCTCCTTCAGAGTAGAGTAGTTACCGTTGCTTGTAAAGTGGTTTTCCTCACTGTGCTCTATGGTTCCATCCTCTGTTGGCCAGCCAAAAGGTAATAGAATCCCAGACTGGTTTGTGTTGGAAGGGACCTCAAAGCTCCTCCAGCTCCAACCCCTGCCACGGGCAGGGACACCTTCCACTAGAGCAGGTTGCTCCAAGCCCCTGTGTCCAACCTGGCCTTGAACACTGCCAGGGATGGGGCAGCCACAGCTTCTCTGGGCACCCTGTGCCAGCGCCTCAGCACCCTCCCAGGGAAGAACTTCTGCCTCAGAGCTCATCTCAGTCTCCCCTCTGGCAGGTTAAAGCCATTCCCCTTGTCCTGTCCCTCCAGGCCCTTGTCTAAAGCCCCTCTCCAGGTTTCCTGGAGCCCCTTTAGGCACTGGAAGATGATGCTGGATGAAGTGGATGATGATATAGCTGCACTTTGGAGGCAGGATCAGTGAACTGCACAACCTGTCATGGACAGGAGTTAACAGCACGTTGTGGTTGGGTGAAAAACATGCAGGAGAATTCCTACAGGCGCTGCAGCACCTCCTGTCTTGGTCCTTCCATGTCAGCAGTGCAGTGAAACACTGAATTCATGCTCAGGTGGGCAGCAGGGGGCATGAGACCTTCAGACTTGAGTGAAGCTGGGAAGGAGCAGCTCCCTCACACAGCCTGTCTCTTGCTTTTCCTATCTAAGGGAGGGTTCATGTCTCTTAGCGTCCAGTATCTGTTCATCAAATACAGTATCCAGGCACCTCGAGAGACTCAGACTAAAGACTAAAAGTGAGAAACAAAGTTCTAAAAACAGTTTATTAAGAGCAGATTTTTTTTATATTATGGTAAAATTGCATTATTCAAGAATAAGTTACTTGGTACAGTACATACAGAAACAATATATAGAAAAAACTACTATACAAGAAGAACTCTTCTGTGCAGGTGAAAAGTAGAACTTTCAAATCAATACACTTGTCACCCAACAAACTGTTAGCTTTAATCAAAAAAAAGAGACAGAGATGCACAGTGGCCTCCCCACTGGTAGTTGCTGGTGCAGGCTGGGTCTGTTCAGCTTGAACAAGCTTTAAATTAAGATTTGGAATAGTTAGTCAAGATTTCAAGGCTTTATATGCTTGTTAGAGTAAAACTGCATCGGTTGGATGGCAGCAGTGTTGTGGGGTCCAGAGACTTAAGAAAGGAGAAGCTTTGGCCTCACACTGGACTTCTTTGCCCCTAAATAGTTTGTGAAGGCGATGGGTGAGGCAGTGGTGGTGCCAGTGTTGGGTAACCTGCTCCGGTGCCATTCCTTGGGGACGGGATAAGGAAGGGAGGGATGGAGATATCAAGTAATGCTTTATCTCATGAACTTCCGAACCTGTCACCCATAAGGACCCACAAAAGCCACCGACTGGGAGGGTCTGTTGGCAAACTGCAAGTGGTTCCAAAGTTAAGATGGAGATGATGGGAAGTTCTGGCTGGACCCAAGTCTTGTGTTATGTGCTGATCCAGGTCCCTCTGTCACAGAGAGCGAAGGCATTGCCTGATTCACATCTTTATCACCAAAACCAACTCTCCTGAGTGCTGGCTGAAACAGGGTGTCCCGTCCTCACAGCCCTCTCCTTGGGGATGCTGTGCGAGTGGCCATCGGGTGAGCGCTCAGCCAAAGGCACCTGGAGTCACTGCCGGCTGGGGCATGGCTTTGTCATGCTGGATCCAAACTCGTGCTGTATGTGCCCACCTCAGGGCCAAGGCACAAGCTGCTCGTCACATCCCGCTTTAATTCAGCTCTAGGAAATGCTCCTTGTCCTCCATGGGAGCCCGGGAAGAGGCCGTACCTGCAGCACGCGGTCACAGGGGGCTCCTCCTTGGCTTCCCCTCTTGAACTCAATGCTGATACTTCACCAACGCCAGTAAAAGCCCATGTGGGCCCAGGAACTAAACCTGCCACGTCCATGGCTTTCCCAAGTTACTAGAAGGACATAAAAACTCCTTCGAGTTGCTTACATCCCATGGAATGGAACGGCTTAATGCTCTTTGCCCACTGCTGTCATGAAGAGGGTGGATTAAGGTAGTGCAGGCAGGAGCAGAAGGGCTGCATGTCAGGCTCTGAGCTGGGTCACAAGCCAGATGCTTTCTAGGAGAAATGGGATTTCAAACTTCTCCAGGAGCTGGGAAAATAGCCCCAAAAATCCCCTTGGATCCCGGTGCAGCTGGGATCTGACCACAGCAGGTCTGAGCTGCAGCGGAGCACAGGTCTATGGAGGGGGAGATGGTGGAGCGCGGTGGCTGGACGGCCCTTGGCTACCTCATTGAGGAGGTCTGAGATGGAAATAACTCCATTAAACCATTAGAGCCACTTTCCTCTGCTCACGAGTGTGGAGAACGGGTGTTCGCACCCACCAGGGTTTGTCTGCACTGGGGACGTGGCTGACGGGGCGATAATGAACCCATGGACCCAACATATACTTTGCTAATCAAGCACAGCAATTTCCATTGGAACTACAGAGAACCCCCTTGCAATTAAACTGCAGGTTAAAAATACCACATGCAAGTGCATGTTTAGTTGTTGGCACTGGAACAATAAGCCCCAGCGTGCCAAAACAACCCATCCCAGCAGCAGCAGCATCTGATTTCTCTTGGCAAGGGCTGCTCCGGCTGTGAATAGCATTCCCTTTTCCCAGCCCGTTCTTCCTTGCAGATGCTCTGAGCAGAGGGGTGATTGGGGTGAGACCACCTCGTCTACCGGGGAAAGACCCCCTCTGAATGCAGCTGCCTGAAGGTCAGCTCTTTGGACTCAGCAAGATGTAGCATCTGTAAGAGTCATCCAAGGAGTGCTGCTCCGGGAACCACGCACCGAGCAAGGAAAGGAGCTGACAACTTGTGCTGTGCTTCCTCTCCATCCCTGGAAATGCAAGACCATGGGGGGTTATTTATGAGCACACAGGGAGCTGACTTCCCTGGCACAAGCCAGCCCTGGCTCTATGTTCCTGCAGCCTTTGTGCTGGTGTGGGGAGGGAAACGGGATGCGGATACGGCTGAGGAGCTCCAGCTGAGGACAGGGCTGGCTTTGTTCCTCCGGCAGCTCTCTGGGTTTGGCAGCACTGGAGGTGCAATTGGCTCTTCATGCTCTGGTTTCAGCAGAGAGCGTGTGATGGCTGCGCTGCTCTGCACCAAAATATAGGATTCACCCCCTTGCACCCATTTTCAAGTTGTTTTAAACAGAGAAAGACTTTGCCTGCTCTAAATGCACAAACTGGGAGAGGGCTGGGGCTGGAGATGGGGAGGCACGAAGTGCAACTCCTAAATGGTTTCTGCAGTTGATGATACCCCATTTCTCCCAGCCCTCATCCTTTGACTACTACTTACAGAACCAGATTTGCTCTGCCCCATCCTGGCTCCTGCCTGCACCAGCTCTGCCCTTCCCAGCCCAGCACAACATCATTGTGATCTTGCCCTTCAACTCCGGGCCTTGAGCAGAGCTTGGCTTCTTGGGCTCTGCCCCTCAACCTTGGCTCCTTGGGCTCTGCCCCCCAACCTTGGCTCCTTGGGCTCTGCCTCCCAGCCAGGCTCACTGCACCAGCTTAACAGCAAAGCCCTGCCTGGAGGCTGGATCTTTGCAGGACTCCCTAAACTCAGCCCCACGTGGCTTTTCCTTCTTGTTTCTTTGCTTTCAAATTAATCCCGAACTGCGAATGCTCCTGCAGGCTCCCGCCTCGTAGCAAAGTCAAGGAAGGTAAAAATAAAGAGGCTTTCCTGTGAGGCAATTTGAAGGCAACTTTTGCATCCGAAATCCCAGGGAGCGCTGAGAAATCTGGAAGTCGAATGGCGCGAACATCCCCTCCCGCCTGTCGCAACAGCTCCAGCCCTTCCTCATTCTTAATATAACAGCAGCTCCTAAGCAGCGGTTCCTCTCTCGGCACAGCACCGGCAGGTAAAGCCTGGAACAGCAGCAGAGGTTGGGACACGGCCACGCTCCCGGCTCCGGTGATGTTCTCCTGTGCGGGAGCCTTCACCAGGGATGGGGGACATGGAGCCATGGGGGTTAATACACGGCTATTATTCCCATGGGAGTTCTGGCAGCGCCGATGTCGTGCTTGGTGTGCAACCTGTGCAAGCAAACAGAGCTCCTCTGCTATCAGGGGCTGCCTGGGAGATGCTCTTCCTCCAGGCAGGGAGGTGTACACCATAGGGACCCCCCCTCGCCTGCAAGAGGCCGTTGCATAGCTTTAAATACCATCAAGCTCTTGGTCGTGCAGTGGTTTAAGGGGGAAATAAAAGGCGAGTGAGAGCAGGGTGGGTGCTGTAGAGGTACAAAATGTTGGGGGGAAAAGCTCACTTTAGATTTGGGCCTAAAATGCTTCCATCATGGGGATAAAACACCTCCATCATGGGCATAAAGTGCCTCCATCACCGGGATAGAACACCTCCAGCACCATCTGTGGTGACGTGGAGGAGAGGTTTGCCGTCAGTCTCCGCGTTAGTTCTCACCTAGTGACATTATTAATGATGGAGCAGTTAGTGTTCACGTCTCGATTAGCAAGGCTGGTGGTGTAAGTATTCCTCTGGCTGGTGCAGGGAGTCACTGCAGCTGCTCTGGGTTAAAAAGAAGAGTGAGAAAAGCCAGGTTTTTGCCTAATCTACAAACAGAGCCCAAACTCTGATCGTGACCATCATCTTTGCCCAGTGCAGGAGCTCAGCTCCGGCAGCTTGGGCTTTGCTGGTGGTTTTGGCAGCAGCAGCACGTGCTGGGGCAGGAGGAAGGGGCTCGTCTTTGCCGGAGCAGCAACTGGTGATGAATTCATAACCCACTCCTCTTATTTTCCTCTTTTTTCTTTGCCTTTCTCCAATCAAATGGGTACAACTCAAGACCCCGGCTCCTTCTCCGGGTGGGATGCTGAGCCCGGCACGCAGGGACGCAGGCACGAGCGGCGTGTGTAAACAGTGACGAAGAAAGCTTTGATTATAACAACCAGAAAATACAACTAAGAGGCCCTTTAACAGGCCGAAGAGAGGGAGCACACTCGTACTGGAGTGAAAAATTACCCCCTTCCTTGCAAAAATACAATAATCATCCCTAACCAGAAGGAAGAAACTTGGTACATTCTTTCTCTCGATGGGATACCCGGAAGGTCTCTGGGATTTCTCCACCCGAAAGTGCATCCCGGTGCTGGAGCAGCCCCCGTCAGAGCGGGGTGTACTGGTTGTCAATGGCACGGACGTGGCCCCGGCCCGGTGCCTCCACCTCGTAGTC
>NW_009945575.1:0-3142 GCF_000696875.1 Nestor notabilis
ACAGTATATATAAATATAAAAGTATGCATACTTTTATATAATAATAATTATAAGGGAAAGAACAGGAGAGAGATGTAAAACTAAAAGGGGAAAGAGAGAAAAAAATAAACTGCAATGATGCACAATGTAATTTCTCACCACCGATTCCCAGCCCAACCTGAGCAGCGATCAGTCCCTTCCAGGTAACTTCCCCAGTTTATATATTGGGCATGACATGCTCTGGTATGAAATACCCCTGTGACTAGTTTGTGTTAGGTGTCCTGTCTGTTCTCCCTCATGGCTTATTTTGCCCCTCCTTACTGGCAGACCATGAGAAACTGAAAAGTCCTCAATCAGAGTAAGCTCTGCTTAGCAACAACTAAAACATTGGTGTGTTACCAGCATTATTCTCAGACTAAAGCCAAAACACAGCACTGCACCTGCTACTAGGAAGAAAGTTAGCTTTTCTTATCTTCCCAGCCAAAACCAGGACACATTACTTTAGCAGCCCAAAGTCCTATGGGAACTTAATTCTGTGAATTTTGTCTGTCTGATCATTTGGCATATCCATTTCTGCTACTCATTCCTGGAACCTAATCTCTCCTTTTCTGATACTTTTCTTAGTAGAACTGCATAAAAGCATAGCACAGGACAGCACAGCATAGCATAGCATAGCATAGCAAAGCAAAGCATAGCATAACATGGTATAAGGTAAGCTCTTCTACAACATAACTTTTCACTACAGGGCTTTGCCAGAAGGTGTTACGCCTTCATCAGACCAATGATACTTTGATAAAGCACTCGTGCAATACATCATCAAGAAGCTGCATAGGGTGATGTATTGTTGTAATACATCAAAATGCCATTGCTCATGAGAGGTTTGATCCAGCTTTTTGTTGAAGTCTGCAGTATATTCGCATTGAATAAAATGAGAAAGATCATATCCATAATGTGGTTTACAAAAATTACTTTTATATCCTTCTTTTTCCATCTTTTAAAAATCTTCTTAACTTTCCCACATTTAGTGCTTAATTTAGTATTTTAATGAAGGTTTTTTTATTATAGGATTTAAGAGAGAAAAACAGTAGGTTACCAAATGTGTATGTATTGTTCTTCCTCTCCAATTTGTATGGCTTTCAGTGTGAGAGAGTTTGTTGCTGTGGGATTAAAACCTTAAGCATCGGCAATGTAAAATATATTTCTGCTGGAAATGCCATAAGAATCTGAGACTACAATAACAGCAATAATGGCCTATGCTACAGATCACATACTGTGCTAAAGATCACATATATCAGCAGTACCCTGCCCCTGACAACGCCTAAATAATGTCACTGGCTTAGGCAAAACTAAAA
Organism: Nestor notabilis; assembly: GCF_000696875.1. Classification (NCBI taxonomy): domain Eukaryota; kingdom Metazoa; phylum Chordata; class Aves; order Psittaciformes; family Psittacidae; genus Nestor; species Nestor notabilis. The sequence continues at coordinate 1,332 of NW_009945575.1, forward strand.
AAAAAAAAAAAAAAAAAAAAAATTAAAAAATAAAAGCATATTTTTCTACCCAGTGTTTGGCACATTCAATGTCTTTGCTATCCTTCTTCGCCACTTTTGTGCTCAGCCTCAAAAATGCCTTTTCACAGCCTCCTAAGACCTACCAAACCATCCTGGAGCTGCTCCTAGCAGCATATGAAGATTTTGGAGATGAGTTGCAAAGAGAATTGTTGTTGTTGCTTTTGTGATCAAACATCACACTTCTCTGTTATTGTTAGAGCATCTTTCCAAAGACATGTCATGCTAAAAATTAGTTACTTATCACGCAATAATTGACTGTTAATTATGTATGTTTTCATTGCGGTATTTTCTAATATTGAGTTCCGTAACTGCCTTGTTCCTATAAAGAAAAAGAAAAATTATTTTTTCTGCTGGTTTAATAGAACAAGTTTAGGATCTTTCCAGTGCTGTAATTACACAATCATTAGTGTCATTAAAAAAATATATATTCATATATATCTTTTTTCTGATGTAAAAATTAATTGTGGATTGTTCTGTAATAATCACTACCAGGTTAAATTCACCCAAGTCAGTAGAATTTGAGGGCTGAATGTCATTTGAGTCTTTCCTAAAATGCTGAGTTAGATTTCCATTATGTTTTTTAAAATAATATATGTGACGTAGACATGTAAAAACTTTTTAGCACCAGCTTTTTTCTAAATAACAGTGTATACCATATTGCAGGATGGACTTCACTATATTTTCCAGCTAATGTAGAAGTGAACACCTAAAAAACATGCATATTGCAAAAATACTTATAGCTTAATTCATTAACACCTAAATTTTGTTATTCAGTTTTTGTATCTGTAGTAGTAAATTTCTCTACAGAATATAATTGACATAGGCATTAAGCCAAGGAAAAAACAAACATGGAAATAGAAAAGCTATTGAAGTGAAATTCAGAGAATTTTTGAAGCTTTTGTCTGAAATACTTAGCTGCTTTCAATCCCTACTCTTCAAAAAAATCCTTGAAAATGTAGCCAGATACAATGGATGGATTATTTATTGAGCAGCCTTTGAGAAACCAATGTCTTAATTTGTTGATTCCTGGGAGCTTTCAACTCTCACAGTTGAACTTCCAGTTTTCTAAAGACAAATTGCAACAAATATGCTTTAATATGCTTCCAACCTTTGTTAACAGGAATATTTGGTACATATGAGAGCGTTCATTTTTTTTTCTAAAACCAATAGGAATAGTAACAATGACTGTAAAAGAAAACACTGCATTACTACCTCAAGATGCTGGTTACTTTCATACTGACTCCAGTGAAGGCTACTTAGTGATGAGAAACTACAGCAACAAATAAGACGGAGAGAATGTCCACTTACTGTCAACAAGGTTTACTAACAGATTAATTCCATAGGAATTGTGCATGCTTTTAAACAGGGATTAGGAATTAGATGCATAGAATCATAGAACAGTTAGGGTTGGAAAGGACCTTAAGATCATCTAGTTCCAACCTCTCTGCCATGAGCAGGGACACCACACACTAAACTATGTCGCCCAAGGCTCTGTCCAACCTGGCCTTGAACACCGCCAGGGATGGAGCATTCACAACTTCCTTGGGCAACCTATTCCAGTGCCTCACCACTCTCCCTGTCAAGAACTTCTTCCTTATATCTAACTGGAACTTCCCCTGTCTAAGTTTGAACCCATTACCCCTTGTCCTACCACTACAGTCCCTAATGAAGATTCCCTCCCCAGCATCCTTGTATGCCCCCTTCAGATACTGGAAGGCTGCTATGAGGTCTCCACGCAGCCTTTTCTTCTC
>NW_009945575.1:3190-3426 GCF_000696875.1 Nestor notabilis
CCTCAGCGCCCTCCTCTGGACTTGCTCCAACAGCTCCATTTCCTTCTTATGTTGACGACACCAGAACTGTACACAGTACTCCAAGTGAAGTCTCGTAAGAGCAGAATTGAGGGGCAGGACCACCTCCTTCTACCTGCTTGTCACACTTCTTTTGATTCAGCCCAGGATACGTTTGGTTTCTGATGAGCTGCAAGAGCACACTGTGGGCTCATGTTAAGCTTTTCATCAACCAACAC
>NW_009945576.1:0-8482 GCF_000696875.1 Nestor notabilis
ACTATATATAATATTACATATTATAGAATATGTATGAAGTGACATATGGCTACACACATACCTTACTACAGATGGGTTTTGATTTCAAAATCCATCTGATCATTATCTGCCAAGCTACATAGGAGAAACCAGTTGATACCTGATAGAAACCTTCCTAGGCAGACCCCAGTTATTCCACAGTGGGCATTACCAACAGCCATGGCTATAAATCAGCCTTGGTCTGCACGGGGTTTTTTGATAGGTTGTTTACTGCAGACTGCTCCCTCCCCAAGAACAGAGCAGAGGTGTCCGCACAGATATGTTCCTCATGGATATGGGGCACCCTCAGTGAAACTTGTGAGAGGGACAAGAAAAACCCTCTGCCTGCAGGTCATCTGTCACAGCATCTTCCTCTTGCTTTCTTCTAACACCTTGCAAAATCGAGACGTGCATCGGCACCAAGCCCTGCTGCAGGAAAGAGGGGGGCTGAGAGGTGTTTCACGTACCTTCTTCTTGAACCTCTTCTGTGGATGGGAAAAGTCACACAGCAAAGGGAATGGGAGAAGAAAATTAAAACAAGAAATATCTTATTGGAACATTCTTGAGGTTTGCTAGGCTCCCAGGCCGTTATGGTTAAGAATACACAATGATGGAATTACGGGGTGAGAGATAATTAAAAATAGTATTTTTATGGGCACGTGATGTGGTTATAAATGTTAGTGATATATGGGAATAAGACCACAGATGAAAACCACATTAAAAAAGGCATCCAATATTTTATTCTTTATTAGAGCTGGCTAAAATTTCCTAAAACTGACTTTTGGTGAATTTTTAACCAAAAATAAAATTTCTGTATTTCTTCTGGTTTACTTTTTTTTCCTCAAATGGAAAAGACTTTTTACCAATATTTATCAATTTTTGACATGTCAAAGAAATTAATTCCTGAGTTTCAACAAATGGATGTAAACCTTGCAGAGCGTCCCCCTCCCTATTAAAAATATAAGCTTTCAGAAAGAAAGGAGGAGCCTTAACACTGTTGAGACAAAAAAAGTCAAGCAGTTCAGTAAAATGGTAGACCAAAAAAAATACATATTTGTTTCCATATACATATATACACATAGATGTATATATACATAAAAATTATATATATGTGTATTATATAAGTTGGTTTTATATATGTGGTTTTTTTATTTCTTATACATATGTATATATAAATGTTTTGTGTTGCTTTTTTAAACAAACAAACAAAAAAAAAAAACCAGGCCCAATTTCCTACCAGCTCAATAAGTGACATCAATGTCCATCATTGCATTGATGTCTGTGGCTTGGGACCAAGTCCCAGCCACTGGGTGTGAACCGTTTGATCTGGATTCTTCTACACACATTCTTCCTCCACAGTGAGAGAGAAAGAAAGTGAAGCCATGTCACATACCTTCTTCCTGAGCTTCAGGTGGCAAGTGTCATGGAACAAGAAGCAACAGCAAGCAAGAAAATGAAAACAGAAAACTGTTAGAAACTGGTATTGGGGTGAGCCAAGGCCTGGAGAAAAAAGTGGTTAGAAAGTGATGGAGAAAAGTTATATGGAAAGGAAATGGATGACTTTGGAAAAGAACGCAAAGGTCACACAAAAGAGGGAAGCAAGAAGATAACACCTCAGAGGAGATAGTCATGCAGATTAAAGAAACAGGGAGTCACCTGCCTATTAATTTCACATTAATCATTAAATTTTGAAACCCAAAAGTAGACAGTTAGGGAAGAAAGGAGAAAGGCAAGAAATGCTTCTCCTTTAAAGAAGGCTTGTCTGTAGGACCAACACCCTTTGCTTACTCTTTGGATATTTGACAAGACATGAAGGATGGAGCATGAATAGCACCTTCATGTCCCTGGCTCTGCCCCTCCAGGCAGGACTAGACATATGATGGTGACCAAAGGCAGCTTTACAGCCCATTTAGCAACTCTGTTTTGGTTTGGTTTTTTTGAGCCCTTGACCCCCTTACAACCAATGCTGGGGAATTAGAGGCATAAGGTGTTCTGGGTTTGAGCTCCTCGCTTGGCGGGGGGGGCTTTTTTCCTTATTATTATTGGTGGTAGCAGTAGTGGTTTGTATTATACCTTAGTTACTGGACTGCTCTTGTCTCAGCCTGTGGGAGTTACATTCTTCCAATTCTCGTCCCCATCCCTCTGGGAGCAGGGGGAGGAAGAAATGGGGGGAGTGAGCTAGCGGCTGCGTGGTTCCAAGTTACCGGCTGGATTAAACCACGACATAAGGATAATGTACCTTAGTGCAGGAACTACCCTCAGCGTGGCCACAGTCACACCTCTGTTCCTACCACTGCTGATGGGCATTAGCCAATTGCAGCAATCTGGGGGAATCCATGGCAAAAAAAAAAATAAAAATAAAAAAAAAATGCTGTGTGTAAAATCCCCAAAAGGGCCATTTCTACACAGGCGAATGTCTCTGTCTCAGAACTGGTCTCACACCCTCCACATGCAAATATTCCACCTCCCAGTAAAGGGTCTTGCTCTTGACCCCTTAGTAGATGTCTTGGGCACTAAGGGCAGATCCTGGGAAGCAGCCCCAGAGTTTGTCCCTTGGTCCCAGACACCTTGAGAAAATGCAGGATGACAACTGGCAGCTACGCTCGCCTGAACTGAAGCCAGTGTGTCAAAAGTGCCCAGCAAGGCGGTGGTACATCTCCATATCTTCCTCTCCCTGCTGCCTACAAAGCTGAAACAACTCAGGTGAGAAAGGCTTTTCATGCTCCATCTTTCCAGATCGCTCTCACAGCTTGTCAAATTACCTTTTGCCAGCTAAAGGCACGTTAAAAAACCTCATCTTTGTCAGTCAGTTCTCTGCCTTGCCTCTTCCATCCACAGCAGCACCCTGTTGGGTGCTCCTCAGGAGCTGGGCAACCTGCTCTTCTTTTCAGTTTCAGTATCTAAACTCAATCTGTGGACATTGGCAAAATGAGAATGGCAGGATTTCAACGATGACACATTGTGTGGGCTCTGTGCTAACCCCTGCTCTAGAAGTTTATGGACAGGTTAGCTCCCAGGTTTACAACCATCCCTGTGGCTCACAGAAGTCTGCCATAACGTGAAGGCTCTGCACATCACAGCCCCAACCTGGATGGTTTTATGGTTTCTGACTGATTTACTGATCAAGTCTTTCAGATCACCTTTAGCAGCAAGCACCAAAGAGAAGGGTGAAATACAGACAAGGAAAAAGCAGGACCAAGAATCAAAGGAAGATAAATTACGTTCCAAGGCGTTTTGTTACCTTCTTCTTCGTACTCCTCTGCATTGAAATAAGGGAGGGAAAAAAGAGCAGACAAATCAACCATCAGCCTTGACACATTGGTAAGATGTTACCCATGGCAGAGCCCTTAGCCCTCACATGGATGCTGGGCAAGAAGGTCTTTAAGAGGCCATTTGCAACTCAGCAAGTAAAATAGCAAGTAAAATGACTTTGAGAAAAAGAGGAGGCATAAAAGGGGGAGGAAGGCCATATCGTATTGAATTTTTTCTTGGGCAAGGGAACTAAAGTGTACACACACCTTAGAAGAAACAAGGTGTCAGAGAAGGCCTCAAAGTAAAAGAAAAAACGGTGAAAAAAACCCCTTATGTATGTTTCTATGTATATTGCTTGTATATATTGTGGGGGGTTATGTTTTAAAACAGAAAATATTATGTATTCAAAAGCCTCAAAACGAATTGCCAGCAGATGGCAGTGCCCCTCCAAAAAATAACAGCGTCCCCTGCAAACAGGGCATCAATATGGGGCTGAAATCCCAAGGGCTTCCTGCAGCATGACGGCCAAGTCTTTATGTGCTACAAGTGTTGTGAAATCACCAGAAGCTGGTGATAGTCGGACAGACACACACACAAAAAAGAAATCTCTGATTTATCTAACTGTAGCGAGACTTTCTGTTAAAATCTCAACTGTGGGCAGAAAGGAGAAGATGGACACAGCCAGCGAATGCTGAAGACTTGCATGGAAGCAATTAGAGACAGAATTAAGACTTACCCTCTCCTTGCTCCCTGTGAGAGAGGGAAAAAAAAGGTTATTGAAACTAGGTAAATATTTCTTCCACTCCATATTGTTGCTAAGCTTTAAACCATACACTGAAGCAACCCAATGCACTGTTGTTTAGGTCTGTTTGTTTCTTCTTTCCCCATTCTCCCTCTGCTCTTCCAGGAGCCATTTGGTTTTAAATGTAGTAAAGTCCTGGGTTTGGGTTTTATTTTAAACAATGTTCCCATATCTGAAGGTGTATATGGTTCCATATCCAAGAACAATCTTACCACCACAGATCTATAACGATACCCACATATGAGCACTGTGCAGGGGCTGATGAAGCTCCACCTTAGCCCTGCTGTGCTAGGCAAGCCAGCCTGCAGCTGATTGCCCACACCAGCCCAGATGTGCTACATGCTTCATGAACCCTGAGGCTGTATATTAGAAATTTGGCATAAACCAGATGCCGTTCAATGTTTATCCAGTGGCTGTAGCAACACCAGTCTCATGGCCTATTCCATTCCTTGACCCCTCTTGCCAGCTTCTCCTGTTTTACCATCACCTTGCAAGAAACCCAAACCCCAGAGCAGCCCTGGGACCAGACCCTAAATGAAGGATGTGTTAGAGATTGCCTGAAAAGGGTGCCAAACCTCATCTTTGGAATTTGTTTTTGAAAGCAGACTGGACAAAATGACACAGGTTGAGCTGAGTTGACAGGAAGAGGCTTAGTGACCACTGCAGGTCCGTCCACAATGCCTCTGATCCCACGATTGCCCTAAATCTCCTCTCTGTACCTACTGATGCATAAATGTCAAATGACCTCATTGGGTTTGGTCATATTACTCTAGATTTCTTAAACCAGGGCAGAAAGTGGCTCCTCCACCACACTGTGTGTTTTATTTCCCCTCTCCAGGTAGGGCCGCAGGCTGAGCTGTGTAGAAGTATTTGGAGGATGTCCTGTGTTAGACAGGGAGAGTAACAGGTGAACTTTGATGGACCCTTTGAGACTCAAAGCCAAGGCACCCCTTCCCCACCTCCTCAGGGGGCTTTGGGCGGTGCACAGAGTGGCACCCCACCTCTCCTCCCCACAGGGATGCCCTCACTGCTGTGTGGAGCCAAGCTGAACAGACATGCAGGCAGCTTTTTCTCTACTTACACTTCCTCGGTATCAGACATGTTGGCAATAAGTTTCTAGACAAAAAATAAAGAGAAAATAAAAAAGTGTTATTAGTGAGAGTGCCTCCTAAAAAAATGCCAAGGCAGGAGCAGATAAGTTGACATTTGAGGGCCAAAAAACCAGGCACCTGCTTTCCCACACAGCAGCCAACCCCCCACCAACACTGCCATTTTGGGAGCAGCACAGACCTTTACCAATGAGGTCAGAGGAGAAGAGGAAAAGATCATCTAGAAAGACATGCCCTGTCAACCCAGCTGCTTCCCACACGCAGGCCCAAGGGGGAACCTGGTCCTTGCTTTAAGTTACAAAACATTCAGAGCTCGGGAGATGGGCACAGGCCAGGGTGTCCCCCTGCACCCATCTGACATTTCCATTGCTCCAGCAAGAACAGAGAGGTTTTTCCTTCTTTAACGTTACCACAAGTGGGAAAGCTCCAGCTCCAAAGCATCAGTCAGAGCCAAACAGAAAATAACTGAAACTACCAATATACCCAGATAACTACTTATTTGCCAGCACCCAGAAGTGTGTTTGGTTTATACAGCTGATGAATGAATGAACAATTAGCTGTTAATTAGTTTAAGATGAAAACTGGCCAAATGCCTGGATAGGCTATTCACATCAGTATACCGACCAGCTGCATTTATTGTACCAATCCCTGCACTGCAGGGCAGAAGCAAACTGATCCACGGTGCTGTTGTGGCTTGCATTTCTGTGCAGCCTGAATCAGGGCTGTGTCCAGACCACCACCCACAGAGAGCTGCAGGATGGAAGGAACCCCAGCTGGAATTAGAGGGAGCAGCACTGCTATTTGGAGCATCATGGTAATATCACAGCCTGCACTGGGCTCAGTGCAGACTGTCGTATTAATGTGATACTGTGATGGCAGCAGTGCAACACTGTGGTTCTCCTAAAAGCATCAGCTGCCCTGAGGCTAAGAGAGGAGGTGGGGAAGGGTTGATCAAAACTTCCTCCAAATCCACAGCGGGTCTTAAATTAGAAAGCCAGGCTCCTCCTCGCTGGGAAACCCACTGTGACTTTCAGGAGTTGATTACTCAGCTGATATATGAGAGATGTCTTGAAGGAGCAGGTGGGCTGACTTAAGTTCAAAAGGAACAACTGCAGCTTGGCAGCTTTCTATTTCAGAGGAAGGCAGTAATCCCATAGGCTCCAACCCTGCCCTATAAGGGATTCTCTCCCTTCCCCAGAAATGACCCTGGGCACCACACATTAACACCAATAGGATTTAAACCCCTCATATTATAAGCAGTGGTAAACAGCCAGCATTTTTTTATTTTTTTCTTACTTCCTCATTTGTCTTCTACCTGAAATTCAGCATTGCCCTGGAAGTAGTGCCAGCAGTGGCTGTGCTATGACCCAGTCTGAATAGCTTGATGGGAGGATGATCTACTGCTAGGACACATGAGATTTGGGTTCAATGATCTCTTGGTCCCAGGCTGCTTTTAACTTGGTAGCTGTGACTGCCCACTCCTCAAGTGCAACAGCACTACTTTGGGTACTCTAAACCCAAGAGGCAGGAGGAATCTGGGAGGAATTTTAGCGCTGCAGAAGGCTTTTCTGCTGCATCAGTTCCTGCTGCATCAGTTCCTGCTGCATCTTCTGTTACTTGTTTGGATGCTACACCACCTCTGGTCTCTCTTCCTTGGTCTTTTTTATCTAGACTATCCAATCTTCAGAATAAAGCCTTCCACTGGCTATTTGCAGAGTGGCTAGCAGGTCTGCAATCTCATTTTACCCTCCAAAAATTATTCAATCTGTTAGTAATATATATAGTAATATAGCATGTTAGTTTATGCAGTGGGATAGCAGAGCTTCTCCTGGCAAAAGCATGTAGAGGGAACCTGCCAGATGCCCAGCTGTTGGCTTCTTCCATAATGCACGATCTGTAAAGACTCAGGGCAATGACCAATCCTCCCATGGATTCTGCCTTTAATTTGTAAATTCAGATTTCTTTCTTGCCAAGGTGGAGGAAAAAAAAAGAGGACTTTTAAAGAGCGTTGGGCTAAACTCTTCTTCCCTTACACTTCAATGAGAAGTAATACTGCTCAATGGTGGAGAAGAAATCAGCACATGCATACAGAGAACAAATGTCTGTTTGATGTCTGTTTGGTGTAGGGTAGGCACGTAACACAGTGCATGCTCTTCTTTCCAAGGCAATTGAAGTCAACGGGAGTCTTTGCAATTAGGCTTTCCATTAACAGTTATTGGAATGAGCTCATCTAGTCTCCAATTTAGCTCTAAGGAGATCGTGCCGACGGTTGTCACATTGGCTGTTCCCCTACACCCTTCCATATTTGTTAATCCGAGCACTGCAAATGCGAATGGGATTTTGCATGGCATCTGTCTGCATGCTATAAAAGCCAAGCGAGAATGCCAGCATCCCTGACACCGTAAGACCCCAACCCTGAGAGGGTTTCTGGGCCCCGGATAAAATGAATAACAAGTGCATTGGCAGACTTTGTGCAGAGGTGAGCCAGACAGAAACCCCAGAGGCTGGGTAGGGGGGACAAAAATAAATAAATCAGAGGAAGATGGAGATTTCAGCCTTGCAGGGGCCAAACATTCAGCCAAGTTCAGTCGCTCCACTGGGTGGAGCTGGCATTTAAGGCTGGAGCTGACTGCCACTGCCCTCGCTGGAAAACCAAAAAGGTCTCAAGCCAAGAAGAGCAAGGTGTCTGTGCGTTTTGTAGCATTCAAAAGCCATATGGTCCCTCAAAGCCAGGGGCAAAACACAGACCATCATAGTAACAGCCACTCGAGATGAGAAAGGCTGTTGGATGCCCAGTACTGTCCACGTAGCTAACTCTGTCACCAAAGCAGCCAACAAAACCAAACCATATTTACATCCAGAAGGCAATAAAGCAAGCAATGTGCTCAAAGCAGTGGTTTTTGCAGTTAGGATTAAGTTCACTGAAGGCAACAGAAAGTGTCCAGCTGGCTCAGGATTACCCTTCTGTGGAAATTACTTTACACACAGCAAATGCAGCCTTGGATTAAGGCTGTTAGCACCTTAAGGCAATAACTGGGTTTTGTTTGTACAGTGGCAGAAAAATGTGATCTGGTCTTGACTGAGGCTTAAGGATGTAATAAAACCAATTAGTTAATACTGCCAACCATTTGGAGGGAAATCAAAACACATGGGAAAGTCTCACCAAACCAAAAATTAGGTGCCTGCTCCCACTCCTTAAAGGTGAAATCAAAGGTTATTTCCTGCATTTGGCTCAAACTAAGCAGGTCACGTCTGGAAGGACAAATATCCCAATCTTCATCAGCCCCAGGCAGGCAGGAAT
>NW_009945576.1:8513-8921 GCF_000696875.1 Nestor notabilis
TCCCTTTTGGCCCCAAATGCTCCTGTCCTTGGCTGAAAGAGCAGAGCCAGCACATCCCAAGAAGCCTCTTAGCAGCTGAGAATGCACCAGGGAGGGGGAATGAGCTGCCTTGCACCTCCAGGCCATCCCTGGAAATAACCCGCCCATCAATCATCCCTTCCCAAGCCAGGCCATACAAGGGAGGCAAGGTAGCAAGAGGCATATGGAAAGGGGGGAGGACAAAAGTGGCCATGCATGGTCAATGGGACCTGGCAGGGACAGCTAACAGGCAAGGACTAGGAGTATGATCCACTATGCACCGCATGTCCATGCTTTCCCAGCAGGAGCCTCTGCAAACCCACTGCATCTACTTTTTTATATACATGTATATATTCTAAAAAATACATCTTCTATATATCTATTAAATAT
>NW_009945577.1:0-988 GCF_000696875.1 Nestor notabilis
CCAGGTCCTTTCCCATGAGCAGTTTCCAGCCTCTATTCCCCGGTCCTGGAGCGTTCGGGGGTTAGAACCCCCCTCACGTGCTGAGCCGCGCCGGGGGAGCTGAGGAAGCTGTTTGTAGATGACTCTGCAGTTAATCACTGTGAGTGAGGCATCACACGCGCTCGCCTCCGCTGCGCTATACATAGAGCGAGTGGAGGGAGGCTCCATCCAGCCCGCTCCCGAGGGACAGCGGCTTCATCCCATGGCAGGGCTGAGGACGGAGGGGAGGGAGCCCCACAGCTGCTCCTGCGGGAGCTGTTGGTGTCCACGGTGGGATCAGCCCCGGCCCCACGGATGCAGCTCAGGGCTTGGAGCATCTTCTCCACGCACGGAGGGCGTGTGGGTACCAGGCGTGTGCTCAGACACTAACACGTGTGCAAACACCCCCTGCACGTGCAAGTGACGTGTGTGCGCAAACAGGGGGGGCACAAGCGTGTGGAGACACTGACATGTTGCAGACGTGCAGGCAGAGCACCCGCGCAACACTGAGGGCATCTGTGAAAATGCAGACACTGAACATGCGTTGCATGCACTGAGCACATGTGAGCACATGTTGCACGTGCTGAGCACGTTAGCACATGGTGCATGCACTGAGCATCCGCTGCAGACTCTAAGCATGTGTTGCAGATGCTGAGCATGTGTTGCATGCATTGACATGCATTGCAGACACTGAGCACGTTAGCACATGTCGCATGTGTTGAGCACGCATTGCATGCACTGAGCATGCTTTGCAAACACTGAACACATGTTAGCACATGTTGCAGACACTGACCACATGTTCTATGCTCCAAGCACATGTTGCAGAGACCAAACAGGCACTGCATGCACTGAGCTCACACTGCAGATGCTCAACATGTGTTGCAGACACTGAACACGCACCCCACACATGGAGCATATCTTGCAGATGCTGAACACGCAGCGCATGCACCGAGCACACGCTGCACACCCG
>NW_009945578.1:0-6019 GCF_000696875.1 Nestor notabilis
TGATTAAGGGTCGTAGTCATTTTGGGTAGAAAGCACTCGTAATTCATTAATAAGGTCACTCTGCTTTTACATGAGGGAAACTCGAAAGCTTGTGAATCCCAGATTGTTCGTACACAGTGTTTTTAGTGTAACTTGCATCAGTACATCCTCACAGCCCAACCTCGAGAGGTGCCCCGCGGGTAGCTGTTAACCGAGGCAAGCGGCGACTGTGGCTGAGGCACTGGGCGCCTTTCCCGCTCCCTCGGAAGGTGCTGCCTGCGCCTACAGATAGGTCTGCTCAGGCAGTTACTCATTCACAGATGAATAATGCCCTGATTCAGTGGGTTAGAGAGGGTAAGCGAGCCTCATGTAAGGATCAAGCGTGGGCTCGTGCCGCAGGGGATTCAGGAGCAGCCCGGCTCTGCAGCACTGACTCCAAGCTAGGTTGGACCCAGCTGCAAAATAAGTATTTTCCATACTGATGCTGTTTTGAAGCTGAACATGGGAGATGTGCAGAAGACTGTTTGTCCTGTGTCTTCTGCATCCTGCTCTTAAAACTCGCCTGCCTGACACGGGAGGAGCCAGAAGTGCTGCGTCTCCCAGACCATCTCCCTGGCATTCATAGAGGCTAAGCATTCCACAGTGCAATTATCCACAATACAAACACTGAAATGGAAGCAATTCGTTTAATGTCAAAGGAGGATCACGTTGAAGCCAAGTTCTCAAACCTGTGTCTTGTCAAGGTTAGTGCTCTTCCCCTCAGAGAGGCTATCTGGAAATGTAGAGTAATAGAGCCAGCAATATCGTTATCATCATCATTTTATTGACGTTACATGAACATACAGCAGTGAGGAGCACTGGGCACTCAGGTTTTTGACTGATGCCAACTTAGAAGCACATATGTAGGACAGACCCTATAAAGCAAAGCTGTCTGAACCCCTGTAAGCATTTTAGAACTGAATAAGATAGCTAATGGTAATTTTAAAAATGCCTGAGGTCAGGCAGTTGGACTAGATGCTTCTTGTAGGTCTCTTCAAACAGAAATACTCTATTCAGAATAAAAATAATTTTTAAATACCATCCAAAAGATCAAATTTAGTTCTTTTCACAACAGTTCTCTGCATTAGTCTGAAAGTTCTACTGCCCCAATAATTAAAACAATTTAATTACTCATTCCATATCTATATTTTAAATCAAAATTTCAGTCAATAGGACATTCTAGTATATCCTATTTTAAAGATATCACATATATCACTTTGGAATTTTACCCGTTGCTCACAAACACAAAGTGAGACAAGATAATTGCACAGAGGAATTGAATGTAAGTGCTGTCGGTCATAATGTAAAATGGAGTTATGCACACTAATGCATGAAACAAAGCCTGCCCAGCTGACAGCTTGTAAGACACATCTGGTCTTCAGGACAATTTTCCACTATCATATAAAATTATACCTCTCATCTGACAACTGGCCTCAGTGTAAATGGGACTGATGTCACCCACTCCCAGTTGTCAAGAAGTTGAAAAGTCTTCCATTAGATTTACAACTTGTTTCTTCTTACCAATTATGGAGGCCAAGACATACTTCTGGCCCTATAAATGCTTGTATAATACCCATGTCGAAGTAGAGGACATGAAAGTAAGCAAAGTGCTGAATATAAAAGCCCATGACTTACAGAAAAAATATGCACAGCTCTTTGAGGAAGCAAGTGTAGCATAGCTAGATTGTCCCATGCTAACTTTAATTGAACTACAGCAAATTAGTGTCAGTGGGGACACATCACAAAATAACAACCACAGACCAACCCAGTAGTCTTGGAGAGTTTATACTCTCATTTTTGTTCCATGTTCACCTGTGCTATTTAGTATTAATATCTATTATCCTAACATCACTGCACAGATATACCTGAAGTCCTACTCGCAATTTGGTGAATGTGGCAAGTGAACTTCTGCCCATTGATTTTCCTTGCAATTGTTTACATCTACCATGTGCAGGCTATGAAGCAAGCACAGATGTCATTATAATATGTCATAGCATCATAGAATAGTTAGGGTTGGAAAGGACCTTAAGATCATCTAGTTCCAACCCCCCTGCCATGAGCAGGGACACCACACACTAAACTATGTTGCCCAAGGCTCTGTCCAGCCTGGCCTTAAACTCCTCCAGGGTTGGAGCATTCACAACTTCCTTGGGCAACCTATGTCCTTGGCATACCAGCTACTGGTGTAATATTTTGTGTAATTATATTGCAGATCTCCACAAAAAACATAGGATTTTTCAATTCTTTAAGAAAATATATTATTAATAATCATAGTTTTTACTCCATCTTCAAATGTATTTAAATATAGTTCCTAAAGTATTTGGATGATCATAAATGCCAAGTGTACAAAATAAGTGAATTCTTTTAACGATTAAATTTTTTAATCGTTAGCTTGCATATTTTATCCTACAAGCCCAACTGACACAAGCAGTCTCAGTACTTGGCTTCTCAGTCTTGCCCATTGAACAAGAGCAGAAATAACTGACTAATAACGTAAGTAAATATTGCAGGATAAAACCCTAAAATTTAGAGGATGCCTTTATCCTTCTGAGTGTTAAACAACATTATTAATACTTGAAAATACTATAAAACCTTTTATATATATTAACAAGGACTTGTATTTTTTAACATCAAAGTATTATTTTCCTAACTATGTGACTTGGGGATAGTACACTGTTTAATTCTGTTAGTATCGTCCATTTATGCCTCCTTTATCTTTGAGGTTTTGTTTCCTTGTTTTTGGTAAACCCTTTATTTCATAACACACATAATTTTTCAGTTGTATATACAAAACATTCCAACATCAGTGTGCATAACATATTTTATTAAAATAAGTTACAAGACCCCCAACTAACTTTCTCATTTAATGGATAGAAGACATGGGCACATTATTTACTCTGCCTTGCTATTTCACAGTTTTGTACAATGTCATATACTGTATTCATTTTATTTTTTTTTGTATTTACTTTTAAACATGATAATAAAAATGCAGTTATAGCAGAAAAGCGGTACCCACTGTACTGCTTGTACAACAAAGCACAGCAGGTATAGATAGCTTTATGGTTATAAAGTGACTGCACATGAAGATCCTCAGGGTCTGTTGTCTTCCTGAAGTCTCCTTGACGTATTATTTATCAATAATAACAAACCGACTGCTGTTTTGTGAGCTGTGCAACAAAATAAAGCTTGCTGAACTCAAGAAAAAGCATTGATATTGAAAGAGTATTTGAAAATGAAGTAGAATGATAGCTCAGACAACCTGCTGTCTGCCTTGATATGCCTCCAGCTTCTCAGACACTTCATCTAGTGGTAGTGGTTAAGGGCAAAAAATTCAGTGTCTACGAGGTTTGTTTTATCTATAAACTTTCTCATTGCTATGTTTTCAACAAGCAATCTGTTTTCTAGATGAGGTCGATACATGCATGAACCAGAGATTTCAAAACATTTCAGAGATGTGTCAAGGTCTGGCAACTTCCCAAATGATCTCAACAACCCTAATTTCTTAGAAGGAGTTGGACCAAGTGACATCAGAGCTGAAGAGCAGCAGGTGGCTGTCTCTGCTGCTTTTTCCAGATTGTCTTGAAAGGATGCTAGGGATACAAATTGCCCACCAAAGAATAACTTTGGAAGAAAGCCTCCAGTTATGTGTAATAATGTATATTCCTAACTTGAAACCACTGCATTTTATTCCTTATCTTTGGCCAGAAAGACTGATCTCTGAAGGACGTGATACTATTGAGATGATGTTACAGGTTTCATTATCTTAGTGTTCAGTTTTAACTACTTGGATTCCATGGAATTATGTATTACAATCCAAAGAAAATCAGCATCTTCGCTTCACTTTTTCCAGACAGATAAACTGAACTCCAATCACACTGCGAGAAGAGGGATTTGCAATCAGATCTTATAAAAATAACCCTGAATTTATTCAAGCACTGGGGAAGTCTTGTGTCGTTGGCAGAAGTTTTCATTTGGCTTTCAGAAACTTTGGCAACCCGAGAAGTTAGTTTATCTGTATAAACGAGTTCACATATAAAACTTACTAGTTTGCTCTCCTTCTTTGATTAATCCTAAATACTCCACTCTTCCTTGATTTTGAAGCCACAGGGATCAGGATGACAACCACAGGTATAGTGCTCATCTAAATCAATTCCTATTTGAACAAGAGCACCTTTTACAGGAAAAAAGCATGCAGTTTCAAAAATTTCCAGTGATGAAAATCTACCACAATCCTTGGCAAATTGTAACAGCGAGCAACCACTGTCACATCTAAAAATTGTGCCTTACGATGAATCACAGTTTGCCCAGCTTTAACTTCCAATTATTTGTTCCTGCTGTGCCATCATGGGCATTTATTACAGCATTCAGGTTTGCTGTGGTCCAGAGTTCACTATTTTCACTTTTTTGTTTGTTTTTTCCTCTCCCACATGTTTGTAAAACATCTAATCTGGGGGCTGACCGCATTTCACTGCCACAGGCGCCTCACTGCAGCAAATGAAGCCAGCAAATTCCAGCACAGCACAGCTTACGCCCAACAGCCAGTACCTTGGAAGTCTCATGGAGCCAAGGTTTGCCTCCAGCCTCATCACGCTGCCTCCCAGCTCTCCCATTCTCCTATACCCCAGCAGCTAGATATTCGTAGGCTAGCACATTTTCATGGAAAAGAAGGTCCATGAAAATTGCATGGGACAGTGCCTGCCTGCGGAGGTGGGATGCAGAGGAATACTGCAGCTGATGGGACTGTGTTCACCCTGCATGTGAAGTTGTCTTGAAAATTTTGGGACATAATAGGACAGCTCAAAACTGAGCAATTGCTATAACAGTAAAAGTCATCTGGAAGAATTATGAATAAAGCAGTGCTTGATGTTCAACATAGCATATATAACCTAGGGGGCATGGGCATATGTATTTTATTTGTGTCTTGGTACTAAAGCCCTTCAATGAAATGTGAAAACATTGTGGTATTTGAAACAACCAGGATTTTGCTCCATAACATTTCAAAAATCACCATGAAAACACTTTCTGTTTTAAGGGATGTTCCTTCCATGGCTTACATCAAAACAACTACCTCTAAAATACCATTCTTCTGAATGCAGAAGATCATGTAAGAAAAAGGATATATTTTGTAGACAGAGCTTCAAGACGTAAGGTGACTGAGTCCTGTAGGGCAGCTATGGCTTCACATTTGCAGGACTCTTCAGTAGTTACGAGACTGCTCATTATGGCTCCTAAGAGAGAAAACAGCATTTAGAATATGTATGACAATTATCAAACACTTAAATCCCAGGAAAATGCTTGATTCTGCAACTGGAGTTGACCTCATGCTGTGAGACTGTAGCAAGCACTGAAACCCAGGGCAATCGGGAAGGAGGGACAGCAGTGAGTGAGGGCTGGTGGGTAGTCAGAGACACAAATTCCACTAGACCAGGTTGCTCAAAGCCCCTAGCCTTGAACACTGCCAGGGATGGGGCAGCCACAGCTTCTCTGGACAGCCTAACCTGTGCCAGTGCTGCACCACTCTCACAGTAAAGAATTTCTTACTTATATCTAAATGTATCTAAATAGAAACTAAATCTATCTGTACAAAAATCAAGGTTGCTTCCCTGTCAAAGCTGGATTGTAATGGCATTTGGAGTACCCATCACTGCCAAACGCAGCACTTCTGAGAATGCATTAGTACAAAGTTAAGCCTCCAGGAGTTTTGCAAGCCAAGCAGGAAGGCACGTAGTGATTTTAACCACATAAAGAGTCAGTCAGTGGCAGAGATTCATCAATTTCCATCAGTTTCTGAGATGTATGACTTCTTTGCCTCTGTCTTCACTAGCAAATGCTCAGACCACACCACGCAAATCTTGGAAGGCCAATGCAGGGACTGTGAGAATGAAGACCTTAGGCCCACTGTAGGAGAGGATAAGAACCTGAACGTGCACAAGTCCATGGGACCTGATGAAATCCATCCCGAAGGTCCTGAAAGGAGCTGGCGAATGAAGTTGCTCAGCCA
>NW_009945579.1:0-11040 GCF_000696875.1 Nestor notabilis
CGCCGGGACCCCGTGAGGGGGGAGAGTCCCCGGTGCTGCCTTCACCTCAGCGCCGATCCTTGTGCCATGGTAGGAGAGGAGCGGGAGTGTGTGCGGGCTATGTGTGTGTCACAGTCATCAAAGCTCTTCCCAGAGAGGGAGCCAGCCCCGGCAGCCATGCTGAGGTGGTCGTTTTTCTTCCTCCCTGAGGAGGGCTGCTGTGTGGAGCGGGAGCGCGGAGGCCCGCAGGGCTCGGCGTGCCCATGAGCTGCTGGAGGCAAATGCTGTAAGGCAGCCTGAGCGCAGGGTTGTCGCCGTGCTCACACTGCCGGGAGGCAGAAGCTGTGGGGTAATGGGCCCTCCTCTGTTTCCCGGGGGAATGGTGTTCAGAGATCCCGTATGCTCCCTCGGGCAAAGGGAAAGCAACTCTTACGGTCACTCCTCCCGAGCAGTGCAAGGCACAACATGGCAAATGGCCAACATAAACAAGATCTGGCTGCAGTGTACACACTGGGTCATTCTCCTCACGTACAGAAAGGGCACTGACTGCACTGCGGTGCTCAGAGGGACCAGAGCCCTGGCTACAGGGGGGTCCCTGTGCCCAATGTGCTTCATTCTCTTGGTATTTCATTATTTTTTCCTTGCATTGTCCTAAGATTTTGGGATTTAGTTTTCCTTCTGCTAAAGACATAAAAGAATAGAAACAGTATAGCTGACAATCTTTCATTTAGTGATTATTAAGAATAATGGGAAATCTCAGGTTTCATCAGCTAAATCAGATCTTTTTGGAAGCTTCCCTTATCTCACACTGCTTTTCTTCTTTCCAGTCAGTTCTAAATCATTATTCTTGTAGCCCAATTCGGCTGCCTGCACCCTATCACCTACAGACAAAACACGTCCTAGATTTTACATACTTAAGCATTTCTTACATAAATGCTTATCCCTTCTTCTGGTTTGTGTAAATTGCTGCTTCAGAACATCCCCTTGTGTGCATCCTATTGCTTTCTCTCCCCTTTCTATATTACCTCAGCTTCCCCAGCCTCATCTCCCACCCTTCTTCCTCCCAGCCCTCTGTGGTCCCAGCTATGGGACACTTCGAGGGCCTCTTTCGCTATATTTCTCATCTAACTTCTCTCTTCTTTCCACTCGGTGAATCAATGTGCTCATCTTTAATGTTTCGTGGTGTCTATAGGTACTTTCCAAAAGGCCCTCAGAGGCCAACTTAAGGACTACTTTCACACTATCCTTTTGCCACTGGAGCCACCTCGATACCTCCCTCTGAAGGTCTTGCCATGTGCTTGCTGTCCCTCCACAGGGAACGCTTTGATGTCCCCACCCGTGCCCTGCTGCTGCCCGATGTCACCCTGGGCTGCCTGTCCCCACCTCAGCTGCGTATGGAAAATGTTATTAACTGCTGTTAGCCTTCCTCACCCAAACCCCAGTCCTGGACCCCTAAGGTAACACAACTTTCCCAGAAAAGGCCTTCAAAGCCCTTTTGCAACTGCACTCAGTGAAGGAACACTAGCAGGTAAAATAAAAGTCCAATCTGCCTTCTTTTGGCTTGGGGAGGAAGAAGCAAAGCATAACATCACTACAAACGCTGACAGGTTTGTAGTTGCCCAAAATCTTCCTCTTATTTCTGTTACAGTTGTAAAAATGCCCCTCTGGCAGGGCAGTTGGATTTATTTTTAGTACGAGTGTACTTTTCCTAACCTTATTTTCAGAAGTGGCTGAACTATCTGGTCTGATACCTCCCTCCACCAAAAGTGTTTGCTTCTGGCAGTACTTACCTGGGAAAATTCAGCCTAAATAACTGTCATTTAGCAAATACAAGGCACTCATACTGTTAGGCAATCTTGCCAAGAGGTGATAATACCAGGTCAGCCCAAAATATACACTATGAATAGCTGGGAGTGCTTGTCTTCATACATACTGATGACCACAGATCAGGCAGAAGATAGGTGAAAAGTGTCCTGCACAAACAACCAGAAAGGAAGTGGACTCCAGAGACCTCATTACCACCTTCAAATGAGATAAAATAATGTCTGCTAAGCTGCAATTGCTGCATGTTGTAGTGCTTTCTTCTCCCTCCTCTTGGGCTTGTTACACCTCTTTGTTTACCAGTTTGCTCAAGGCAACTCTGTTGAGCTGCAGGTTCCCATTCACAGAAAGACACCACCCAAACTGGCTGCTAATGCTTTTAGAGTGGTGACCATGAAAAACGTTTATGATTTGAGAGCTCTTGCACAAAACATCAGGAATTGATCACCTTTCCTCTGAGCTTCTGCTATTTTCTTTGCCTCATCTTTCTAGGACAGCTTGGTGCACTGGCTGACCCGCAGAGGTTTAAATCTGAACAGAGACCATCCCCTGTTGCCAGGCTTGGTTGCTTCACTGTGCAGTTGCTAGCAGAGTGCTTCCTGTTTTCTCCCTTGCCTACCAGGAGTGAGGGAACAAGAAGATAGCAGTAATTGTTAGACATTTGTTTAGGCAAATGGAAAATGGATGCTAATCTAGACCTTAATCAATTTTGTTGCCTTATGCATAACTAGCATATAGAGAAAAGTTGCAATGGCTTTTCAAGCAGGAAAACTTCAACCACTCTACATAAAAAAAAAAAAGGGAAAAATACCCTTTTTCACCAAAGGTTAATTAGTACACAAGTGTGATCAGTGTCAGCTCTAATGCTTATGAGTTGGTGGGGATGTCACCAGAAAATTCTGTATTAGACTGATGTATGTGTGCATACATATAATGCATCAGAGACTTAATATTAACAAGATAAGAATATTTAGGTAATATAAGTTTGAAAACAAACTGTGGCTTTTAACTTTCTGGTATGCACTTTTTTCACTCAGACCAATTTGGCACAGCCATGCTATACTTTGCAGGCGTCAGAATGTGTGAGAATTCTTTGGTGTATTTAGGGATTAGTAGAGCAAAACCCACTTATTACATGTATGGTTTTTTTATAGGCTGTGTTGCTTCTAACATAACACACCAGCTCCTTTTTATTTACTACCCTGTCCCTTGCATCCATCTGCCATCAAGTATCACTGCTAAGACAAGGACAACAAAGATTTTAGCAAAGTTCATAAAGCTTTGCAGTGCTGGGCCCAGCTATGCTGACACACAAGGCACCTTACAACATGCCTGACGGCGTTATGGACCTTTGTGATACGAGGCTGCAGCCCCTTTTGGGAGCTCCTATAACTCAGTACTACCAGTTGTGAGGCTTTTTTGGTTTCCTAGAGTATTTTTCAGGCAATTTCAAGCAGTCTGTAACCCAAAGTCAGTGTATGTTATAACAATCAAAGTCCAGTAGGTGAGGATATAAATAAACATGGTTCACAAACAATGTTATTTCTCTTACCAAACTTACTATGATTGTTCAGGAGGGTTATGAGCACACTACTGTCAACAGACCCTACACACATGTAACACTGACTTTTCATTTTGTAGTTGTGGAAACTATGCTTAGGAATTGCTTAGGTCATTGAAAGCAAGCTGTATAGACTTTATTGGTCATGCTTTCTCAAATATGGTATTTGCATATCCTATTTGAGAAAGTCTATAATTTTCTTTGCATAAACATTTATTTAATTTTGCTCAGTGGTAATAATAACTAATATTTATATGCCAGTGTAGTAATTCATAAGGAAGTAATAGATTTGCACTTGCGTGTACAAACACTATTTTTCCATGTTCTTCATAAGCACTAAGATAAAGATCGTTAATGGGGTTTCTTCTACAGTTTGAGTCCATCCCCCCCCTGTAACAAAAGATCTCATTTATTCAGTCTCAAAATATTTAATAAATCTTCAGGCTGCCCTTTATATCCTTTATCACTGTTTACATTACATTAAAAGAGAGGGAACATGGTATCATAACTTTGTGTAGAACTTCAGATTTAAAACCCATGCTCCTTTACAGAAGGAAGTTAATGAATTAGCATCCATTAGCAAATAGAAGCATCAAAATAGTTACCTTGTCAAATATTCATGTGGAGACTAATACTCTTTTATTGAGTTCTGGTGGTTTGTTTCTTCTACAGAAAACTTACTTTTTAACTTTGCTGAATGCTTTCAAAGTATTAAAAATAGTGAAAACAGTATTTTGCTATTTAATACCATATTGTTTTTCAATAGTAATTTTTGTCAGCAGTTCAAGACTGGTGTATATACAAGAGAATAAATATCACAGGCATATGTAGAGAGCTGATACTATCTGATTGTGGCTTTTTATTATTTATTTCACAACATTAGCCTTCTCTAGCTATAAAATATTAAGAACATAATAAAGCTACAGGATGCCAATATAAAAGTTTCTCTTTTCTCCCTCATCCCTTTCTTTCTCCCTATAAATACACACTTTCATGCAGCTGGACTGTTGCATAAGTGCAGTGTTCAGTAAACAGAACAAAAGCCAATATAAAGGTCAATAAAACTACTCAGAAGAGGAAAAAGAGTATTACTGACCACCATTCTGAGTGCTATGCAGCATCATGTTTGTACCATAGTAACAGAGTTTAGATACAAACAGCACAATCCCTTCAAGTTGCAGATTTAGTTAAACTTTCTTCTATTTTTAAATTAATTTCCATAAACTTTATGGTTTTCTAACCCCTTGGCTAGTTCCAACTTGGCAAGGAGGAAGACTGTATTGGAGACACTAAACGTGTGCACACATTTAATGCGGGAAAAAAACCAACCCAAACCAAACCAAAAAAAAAAAAACCCAGAGAGAGAAGTATCTGCTTTCTCCTACTGTGGGAAAAGTAGGGAGAAAATGATGTTCTAACAACTGACTGGGACATGGTCCAGGCCACACGGCAGGTACATACCAGCCAGTCAAGTCAGCACATGTGTAGTTCCCGCCCAGCCACAGCACACATCTTTCCATCCCACAAGCCAAAAATAAGGTATGAAACAGGCAGAGTAGGAAGATGAGGAGAGGAAACAATAGCATTATGATCTTAGGGAGAAGAAAGAAATGGCAAGAATACCATATTGTAGACATTTAAGAAGTATAGGATACAGAGAGTGTAGAATTGGGGAAGACAATTGCAAAAGACAAGCTTACTGAAAACTAGGCTTCATTGAAGAGTTTATAGAACTGCATGAAATTCATCATAGCTCAGCACACTGCCTGAGTACAGTACACACAGCTACCGAAGTTCATAGCACCAATGGAATTGCCAAGGCAACAGTCGCTGCCTACGTTTCAACATCCAACACACGCACATCAGCTGCCGCCTTGTTCAAAGGCAGAAGATAGCCTGGTGACCTGCGAGACTGGAGTCCAGCAACTTCCCTGTTGCATTTAGCAGACACGCAAACTAATGGGGGATATTTCACATTTAATTTTATGAACACAGCATGTAGAGTATCTTCTCTAGCAGTAGTTTACCCTACTTTTCCTGTTTTAGGCAGGGAGGTCAAAACAAACACTGCATTAGTAATAAGATTTGTCATTCAGTTCCTTATCTTGTATCTCATTATTTCTTTGGCAACAGGAGTTACAGCATTTCCTTTATAAATCAGATACGCTGGACAGAGTATACGTGTTTATTCACTAGCCAATATACCTTACAGATTACTGACTGCCAGAACAAGCTCTTTTATCCAAAGCTCTGGGAGGTAAATAACCTGTGTAAGTTTAGTCAGCCTCCAGGACAGTATGCAACAGATTTAGCTACGTAACAACCAGGCAATGGGTAGCTACGCAAATCACGGTAATGGTGCAGTAGCTTTTCCCCAGGTCCACTGCCAGATGATAGACCCATCCCCCCACCCTACACCAGAGATGTTCTACAGTAGAGACTTGTTTTATAATAAATACATACCATTTGAAAGAGCAGTCTGTGCATTCCTGAAATTGCTACATTCATAGCATGTTTATTTCTTTATACAAGCAATCCATATTTTATCATTTTACTTTTGATGCGCATAAAGAGTGGAAAATAGGGTAAAGCTTACTTTTCACAGCTTTAAAAAAAATCGTGCTATTATTAGATGGCTAATACAAACTTGGTTAATTGGAGCTCTAGAAATTTCTATCTACCTTGAGGTTGTTTGCTTTAAGGCAATAGTACACTGCTGACTTTGTAAGCACGATAACTTAGATCATCACTTCAACATGGAACAATTAGAAACCTGTTTCAAAGTTTTATTAATTCAAGTAATAAAAAAAACATTACAGCAACTTCAAATATGTACAAACAGCCATGAAAACATCACGTTCAGTTATACAGGAGACAATTTGTGACAACTTGGCTACAAAAATCTTTATTCTCAATAAACCTCCCACATGGGTAAAATAACCATTTAAGCATGTATCCTCCAAATCCCTAGTAACAGCACTTGTCAACTAACTTCATCATCATAAAAAAATAAAATCAGAGAGCAGTAGTTAAGTTTGACTTGAGTAAGATGGGGCTGGGGTTTTTTTAACTCTGAAAGAGTAATAGCACAGTTACCAGTCTTGGCTGTTAAGAGTTTTGACAATCATTAAGTGAGCACAATAGTCCCCCTTTTCAAGAGGGGGCAGTTAACCCTTTGAAGAGTTAAGATCCACACGTCCAATGTTTCCATCGTCTTCTTGCTTGAATCTTACTCTTCAGCTAAGTTATGCATTCAGTCCTCTATGCATTTCATTCATTTCTTTTACCTGGAGGGGAGGAGGTAGATCAACATTTGTGCTGCTTCCCAACATAAGACTCAAGATGTACAAACATCCCACGTTTTCATTAGCGAAGGGATCTGATGTAAGTATCAGAATCAAGCATGACAAGACCATGGTAACAATTCAGCTTTCCTAAGACTTTTTAGAAAACAGCACTCTTTAATAGTGTGCTCCCTACACAAACCCTATTAAGCTACAACATCGTTTAAGATTCCTTTCAAAAAGCTTTACGCTTGGGGTGAAGCACTCTGCGCTAGCACCATTTGTTACTATTCCGCTGGAAAGCAGCTCTTCAATAGAAACTGCGAACTCCATGCAAATACCTGAAGTAAAGGTCTTCCTGACTGAACAAGGCAATCAGTATTTCCTGTAGACTGTATGGCCCTTTCTATAGATATGCAAAAATAGTACTTGCTACCAGCACTGCCCTCGCCCCTGGGAAATGCAGCACATCACTGCCTTTGAAACTAGTGTAGAAAGGAATGTCAGTGAACTTGAGATGAAAGCTAGTTAAAGAATTCGAATGTTTTCAGTCTCTTTGAGCACATCTGAAGCACCCACAGCAAGCTCTTAACCTACAGCAAACTTAGAGAAGCTTCTGGATTCCAGCCAAGCTCCTCCCCACACATACACCATGAACAGAAATTAATTACCTCTGCTTTCACATACTTCCCTTTCCTCCTCCTTGTGAGGACCTGCAAGAGAAGGACAGAGTAATTTTGAAGTTCTCTTTAAGTCTTGACTTACATGTAACTTCATCTGATTAAGACTTTAAAACTCCAAACTTGAAACTGTCCCTTCCCCATCCTTCCAAAGCAAGGTACATGAGAGGCTGTCAGTCACTTTCAACTACTTTAAACTAGGACACAAGACAAGTACTTTGTTCAACTCAGTTATTTTTTCCTATTACTTTCCCTCACAACACCTTTCAGTCATAACCTGGAATGGTGATGGTATGCCCATCACCTCTTTCCCACCTCCCAAGTCTCAAAAAAAGAAACTCATTTACAAGAAAAAAATGTTTCCATCAGAGTCCAATTACCCTGGACATGTTATTTTCTGAATTAGTTACCCATTCTGCTTGGCCGCTTTGTTAGAACTTACCAGAACAACAATTGCAGCAACTACTGCTATTACTATGACTACAATGACCGCAATGAGGCCAGGAGTCAGGGATTTCATGGAAAACTCTGGTGCTATTTCATCAACGTAGTAGACCACTGTCTTCTCAAGCTTCAACATTTCATTATCGATGCTGACATTGAGTATGTTGTTATGAAAGACGGAGTCACCTTTTACCTAAGAACAGATAGGAAAGATCCAAGCGCTGCAATAATTCATCTTGCTTTAGCCAGTATACAGTAAGGCTATTCAATGCAATGCAATATACACATCTAGTCTTTGGCAGACTTCACCCATGACAAACTTACATCTTTCTCAAAGTAGTAGGCCACATCAGCTATATCCACATCTCCAGGAGATTTTTCTGAGGAATTTTGCTTCAAATCAATAGTAATGTAAGGTTTCTCATACTGAAAAAAATATTAAGAAGGGGCTAGTTTAAATCCAGTTATCAAATACACAGCAAAGTAGTATGATCCAGCTTGTGAACTCACAGTCTGAAATCAAGTTTATGGTACTTGTTTTCAAGCCAACTCTTTACTTAGATTTACTTTTTTAGTGAAAAGGAAGAATTCATCTACAGACTGAGAGCAATATGTAGTTTCTCAGTATTTCAGTTGAGATATAGCTATTTGCTAGCTGCTCAGCAAGTGTCACCATTTTGAGAACTTCTAATAAGACTCATGGTGCACTGCATCTGTCAAACAGGAGTTTTCAAAGTTATCCACAACAAAGTAAAATTCAGATGCTTGTCTAAAAACGTGCCTCTTACCAGAACACTGCTTATATAGCGTCCATCCAGCATGTAACGATTGGTAATTGTTTCTTTGAAGAACCTGCAAGGATATTAAAACCACAGTTCTAAAACCAGTACTATTTTACACATCTATTTTCAGAAGCAGGGAAGACTAATATAATTGGTTATTTTTTCCTGCAGTCTCTCCGTGGGGGGTTGACCCCATCTGGCTGCTAAACCCTCACCTAATCTCTCAGTCACTTCCCCCTAGCAGGATTGGGAAACGAATTAAAAGGGCAAAAGCAAGAAAAAACGCTAATGGGTGAAGATAAAGACAGTCTAGTAAGTGAAAGGGCTAGGTAGGGAAATTAAAAACCCCAAGCAATGCAAAAGAATTCACTCACCACTAGCAGATTGATGCCCAGCCAGTTGCTGAGGGATGGCTACTTACTGTACAACATGGGATCTGTCTTTGGTCAATTCAGGTCAGCAACCTCTGCTGTGTCCCCTTCCCAACCTTCTGCCTATCCCCAACCTACTCAGTGGGCCAACAAAGTGAGAGTCTGAGAAGGCCTTGACAGTCAGCACTGTTCAGCAACAGGTCACCAGTGCTTTAGCATCAACACTGGTTTTGTCACCAGTCTAAACCACAGCACCACAGCAACTGCTACCAAGAAAATTAACTCCGTGCCAACCAAACCCAGTACACTTATTATTATACTAGAACTCTGTTAATTCCTGCAGTGTTTAGAGAGAAGAGTTTGAAGTTTTTGGGGTTCAGAAGAGAAGTTAAAAGTAGCAACCTGTGTTCCAGGGGGTGTGTGTGAGAATAGCTATGAAGACTTTTTTTTTTTTTTTGCTATATGACTTCTAACAGAGAGAAGCAAGATTTTATTTCAGCTAAAAAAAAAAAAAAACAAACAAAAAACAAAAAAAAACCAAACAACAAAAAACCCAAAACCAAAAACAACCGAACTCTTGTTTTTCCCCTGCTGCTGCTATGCAGTCCCTCCACCATCTTTTTCAGTTTACTTTCCAGGTGGTTTCACCTTATTACCTCCCATCTCCTTCACTGCATTGACTTCATAAAATAAAAACTAGCAATCAATTAAAAATGGAAGTGAAGCTCATTAGCAGTTAATTTATCCCCAATAAAAATTAAAGCAGTTCCATGAAGGATCTGTAGGTCACCTCTAAGATGTCTTAGAAGTGAGTTGTACAAGTCTGACAATGCTTTTAAACACTTGTTTAGAAATACACTAGGTATGGAGTAGTGCATGCAGGCATTGCCATGACACATTACTATCATCACTTACTTCTTTAAAGACTCAGTGTTCAGAGGTGTATTTCTCTCAGCATGTTTCATTTCAATGATGATCCACCTGAAGCAATGGGCAAAATACAATGAATATTCTTAAAGCATACACATGTAACAATGCACAGTAAAGACCTAACCCAAGGCAAAAAAACACAACCAAAACCCACAGAGCAATGAGAGAAAAACAAAGTCCCCTCCAAAACCCATCAATGTCTTCTTGTTTCTGAAAAAAACACCCAGAAAAAGCAGTAATCAAGTGTTCATTGTTCCATTTTCATTCATCCCCAGCACATTCACAAAGATAAATCCTCTAAAACACAGAACCTAATACAGGAATGTTTTCACCTCATAGCACACCCTGTTGAAAGACATACCTTGTTCTGACTAATTGATTGCACTTCAAGTCTGCATCATGTTTGTCAGTTCTCCTAACACCAGCTGTATTCACACACCAACAGGTGGTCCCGTTGCACTGCTTTGCCTTGAAAACACCAGTATTTTCACACTCGGGATCGTAGAGGCCATCAGTATCTTGAAATGCATCTTTTGGTTTCTCACGGCGACCTGATTTTGAGCCAGTCATTTCTGCTTTCATCAGCAGGCATTTTGAAGTCACTGAGAATAACCAGAAAGTCACGTTATGCAGCATCAGACCATACATGTTCAGAACAGAGCTCCTGGTCTATAAAAACACACGGTTACATCAGAAGCAACCAATTTGAGCCATTGCAGTGAAGCACGGGTGTCTAGCACGTAGGTGGTGGATCAGTTGACACAATTGGGCTGTGTCGGCTTCTCAAGGAAGAAGTTTAAGAGATCCAGTCAGCTTCCATTTCTTACAGCAAGAGAGTCATTTACAGCTGAGCGTGAACCAAGACTAGGGTTCTGAAATAAAGCTCTTTCACCTCTGGAGGTGTAGGAAAAGTCATGATGGGTGCTTACAAGGAAGCTAAAAATTCATCTTTGAGAAATCCTTGCCACTGGAGACTGAATATTAAGGTGGATGGACATCCACACAAGTTACGCAGGAGGAACCCTAAACGCTTGTGTCACCAATTGACCTGGAAGACCAGGAAACAGCTTTCCTTCCTTATTGCCATTGTATTTAAGAGCTCAATGGCTATTTCACACATCCCCTCGAGTTCGGCTGGCGCTGCCCGCGCTGTACTCACGCGTGTTGCAGTTCACACTCACGCCGGAG
>NW_009945580.1:0-2698 GCF_000696875.1 Nestor notabilis
GGCCAAATGCAGTTCTCGCTGCTGGCCATGTAAATAACCGGGGCTGCTGCTGCCCGAGTTGCTCTGAATGCAGCTTGGGGTTTTTCTCTTTAAAAAAAGCAACCAACCCAACAACAACAACGAAAACCCCAAGTCGTGTGTGCTCTCCCCTCCGCAGCCCAGCCCTTTAAATGCCCAGAGCAAGTGTACATTTCCATCTGAAATCAACCCAAGTGTTGCTGGCAATATATTTTCTCGGGGGGGGGGGGGGGGGAAAAAGCGTTTGGACCCAATAAAATGCTCTGCTCCAGTGTAAATATTTACAGGGTATTAGTGACTTTTTAAAAAACATTTTCAGCGAGGTCTGTTATTTACAATGTGTCATAAGTTATTAATGTTCATTGCCTAAGTACCCTGCTAAATCTGTCTCATGCCTTAGAACAAAGTCGACAATTGGCATATTGTTTAAAGTATGAAAAAAATGCGAGTGGGTTTAAAAATTGGAAATATCAGTATTTTCGGAAGTGTAAATATTGCTTGGTAGCTGTCAAACTGCAGCCCTCGGGGATGAGACAAAGAAGTATATTTTGTTTAATTTCTCAGTTAAACGGAGTTGTCACCGATTCAGGTGTTCTCTGGAACTTGAGGAATGGCAAGAAGGAGTCCTGCCCATTGTATTAACTTTTGCTTCTCCTTCCCCAAAAAGCTCCCCACGATGTCCAGCGATAGGCAGAGGTCAGACGATGAAAGTCCCAGTACCAGCAGCGGTAGTTCAGATGCCGATCAGAGGGATCCACCGGCACCTGAACCCGAAGAGCAAGAAGAACGAAAACCCTCTGCCACCCAGCAGAAGAAGAACACCAAACTGTCCAGCAAAACTACTGCTAAGCTATCTACTAGTGCTAAAAGGTAAAGGGGACGCTCTGTCCAACAATCTGTAGGATTTTTTGTGTGGTATTTTGAGAACAGCACTTGCGTTGCACTTCTCAGGGTGGAGGGGTTCTTCTTATAAAGCTGTGTGGAAAAGAGCAAAGTACCAACTTCTGTAGTACAGGAGCCTGCCAGGCGATATCTTCATTAATCCCAGTCTTACTGGGGTAGCAAAATTGCACGGACTTGTCATAAATCTTTGGAGGAGTTGTTTGAGAACCTGGTAACTTACAGGCTGGCTGGGGGGCTCCTGAGTGTGTCTTGTGCTGGCAAAAATGCGGGAGAGAGCATCAGCTTCGGCTATCTTTTTCAGAGTTAGGTTTCCATGCCTCATTGGTATTGGGTGGAGTCTTCCTGGTGTATTTTATTATGGTCTGTAGACTGATGACAAGCAATGCTCTTTAATTAAAGAAGTCGCAAAACCCCAGTGGCTCCTGTGGGCTGCATGACTGGCTTTTCATGTCAATGCATGGGAGAGCCTTACATGCCTTGACGTTCATTCTGCAGTTCTTTCAGGAGGAACTTAGGCAAGTTTTCTCCCCTAAGATCTGCAGATACAGACTGTGGCGTTCTACAGGTAGCCTCTACCTTTAAATATCAAAATCTTCAGAAACCTTGTTTAGTTATATCTGTTGCATTTTTATTTGCTTATAAGATTACTGGCAGTCCAGGTCTCAAGACACACACTCTGATAATTTTCTGTAAGTTCATCTTTGTGAAATAGGCAAACTTTAAATCCCTTGATTCCAGTAGTCTTTGGAGATGAAAGATAACTTTGCCGTCCTTTCCCTGGAGTTGCTTTACTTCACGAACATTCTCCAATATCCCATAGCAAGAAAAGCTGTAGAGTGGCCATAGTAGCTTCAAGGTTTGCTTATTCCATGTGAAGACTGTAGTTCAAACTTTTAGAAACACTTCAGTAATTATTTATTGGACTAAAATTCAGTTAATACTTTTTGAAATGTGTAAAATTGCTGCGGAGTAGGACTGGGTGGCTTTGATGACTTTGGAGATTGTTAAAGAAACCCTTTGAAATAGGTCTGGCTAAAGAAAGAATTGCTGTGTAGGCTTTGTAATTTGTTAGTACTTATCATTTTTGAAAGGCTTGAGATGCAGGATTTCCAGACTGAGTTTTCCCCTCTTACCTTTATTTCACTGAATTGTTGCAAATCTAATTCTGTACATCTCAAATAGTTTGGTAGTCTAACTGAACTTGTTGGTAGTAGAGCAAGGGCGTTAGAAGCAGTTATGTTAGCTTGTATTTTAACACTTGCTATTCACATAGAATTCGTGGTCTTTCTCATATGGCTCCTTTGCTGAAGAGAAGTCTTACCTGACATTTTTAAAATTATTTTACCACATGTCTTTTGAAATTACACCTCATGTACCTGAATAAACTGTCAAATTGACATAAAGTTTTTCATATTTCTCTTCTGGATTAACAGCTTGGGAGTGGTTTTAATAAGGTAAAGCTAAGCACAGATTATTTCAAGTTATTACTTCACTTTTAAGCATGTAAATACAGCTACTGTATAAGGTTGGGGGAAGAAAGGCAGCAGAAGGTGTGGAGGGCAGCAAAGTTGATCCAGGGAGATGATTCCAGTAACAGAGACAGCTTGGCAGATCTGGAAATCCCCTGTTTTAAACACACTGCAGAGTAGTAGGTAAAATAGTGTGAAAAGCATGTGCCTGGTGCCAGCGCGGTTCACGTCCTGAGCCGCAGTCACAGGTCTGTAGCGCTGGTTTAAAGTCATTGTCAAATCTGCCTGTGCAGCTCCCCCCCCCCCCC
>NW_009945580.1:2729-44943 GCF_000696875.1 Nestor notabilis
GCTTGAAAAGAAAATCTCTCTGGCAAAAAGTGCTTGGATGAGAAAAAGAGTTACTTTTCTGGATACTTGTGGGAGATTCCTACCCAGCTCAGTTGTGAGCGTTCTGTTTACACACAGCGTGGAGCAGGAAAAAAGCTGCAAAGTTTCTCAGCTGTGGGATTTGGGTTATGCCTCTGAGAACAAAGAGGAAGCAGCCATGTTAGCATTACTGAAGGCAAAGCCAATCTTGCATTTAACTGCATGGTGGTAGAGGGCAGTGTAATTCCCTGATTTATTCTATAGACTATCTCAAATGCTTTGTGTCTGTTCTCATTTCACCAACAGAATCCAGAAGGAGCTAGCTGAAATAACCCTTGATCCTCCTC
The DNA here is from genome assembly GCF_000696875.1 of Nestor notabilis. Classification (NCBI taxonomy): domain Eukaryota; kingdom Metazoa; phylum Chordata; class Aves; order Psittaciformes; family Psittacidae; genus Nestor; species Nestor notabilis. The sequence continues at coordinate 3,095 of NW_009945580.1, forward strand.
CTAACTGCAGGTATGTAATGGCTTCTTAAATTGTGGACGGTGGTAGGAGATTAATGTGCTCAGGCAAACAAATGGGAAACTTGGTGTTCACGGCCGGTGACTGTTAGGCAAAATATTGCGTGCAGCAGATGGAACAAGCATAGGGAACCTTTGATACTGAAGTTTGCTATTTTGTCTACATGTTGGAGGTGTAATCGTTAGTGATTGATGTACACAGTAAAGTGTATTTAGTTTGGTTTTCGTAGCTTGTCACTGCCTTTGTGAAACATTAATTTGTATGAACTTCAGAATATGCTGAAGCTTTCAAGTTAATGTCTGTATATAGTTTGAACTGGCTTTTTGAGTGCCAGGTTTATAGAGTTATCAGTTCATTCTGAAGTAAAGGTAAAGAACCGTGTGTGATTTTTATATGCTTTCTCTTAGTGTGTTGCTTAGCAGTTAGATAAACTAAAGCATTGTGTTTAAATTTGCGTGTCTATTGGTGAAAGTTGTAGTCTCTTGATAGAGAATATTTTTAAGGAAGTTCTCAACTTGGGAGATGTTTCTGTTAGGTTGTAGAAAATGAAATTGTAAGCTTGGAAGATTGCGTGATTTAGTCTTAGATAAAGTGTTGGTAACCGGAGCCTGTGATCTCTAGGAAAGTTAAATGGTAGCATAGCTAGTTAATTTCTTTAAATCTTTTGCACATTTTGTTTAAAGGATGCATAAAAGTTCTCATTAGCTGTGAGCATCCAATGTTCAGATTTGCAGTAATGCTGTTGTTTTCATGTGGTGCATCTCGGTAAGATTTCCAACTGCAAGGTATCTTCAGATTAATAGCTCCTGCGTAACAGTGAGCCTTGTACGCGTGTGAAAAATGCTGGAAGTGCTTTCTGATTTTATGTTGGAATAGTTTGGCTTTCTGAATAGTTGGAAAAGTTTGCTGCAGGTTTTGCGGATTCAGTAAGATGTGAGTTGTTCTCGTATCTGACTAGTCTGTGAAAGCAGGGACTAACCAGAGCTGTTTTATTGAATTTGTGGTAAAGATGTCTTACCCTGAGGTCTGTGCTGTAGATTGCCTGTGGCTGTCTGATGTATTTGCATGCAGGGTCAGAGGCTCTACCTCTTCAATAGAGCCAAATGCCTGTTGGGTTTATTTGTTGATTTTTTTTTTTTTTTGCCCTTGGGGAGTGGGAGGTGTTTTGTTTTTAAATAGCTGTTTTAATGAATTTTAATAAATTACTGGAATCTAGTTCTGTATTGGTCATGCCCTTTATACTTGGACCCTCAAAGAGGGGGCATGGTAGGAGAGAAAATATTTAAGTGAAATAGAACACCAACACTTTGCCATATAGTTGCTAAAAAGGTTAATTATAGCAGTTTCGGGTACAGCAAGTTGCAGCTTGGTTTTTAGAAAGAGAAGCCGTCCCCCTCAAACTCTCCATTACCATCTGATATTTAGCTCTCTAGGAAAGCATGTTCCTCTCATACTATCACAAGAGTATTGCAGAGAGTTTTTCTTGTGAATTGGTACTACCAGATGCCCAGAGATGCTGTTGAGAATGATGAAAACCCCCCAATGTGCCTAAAATTATTCACATTTCTTTCCTACAGAGTGTAGGGGAAAAGATTTTTTTTTTTGCCAGCGAGGAAGTCAGTGCTGCTGTTCCTGTAAATATTTTTTAAGAGGAATTTAACCCTTTTACTCAATAGCAACTGTATGATGAGTTTGTTTTTACTTTTTGTAAAATAAAAAGTATTTGCAATAGCTGTTGGCTTCTGTAACAGAAATGCTGGGTTTTCACAATGAACAGTTTAAAGAGAGTTTCAGTGCCTGGAGGATTACTGCTACATTGGAACTGACTTGTTAGAAGGAGCCTTTCTGGTATCAGGAGGTAAATGCAGCTGTGTGTTATGTGCAGAGCAGTTGAAGCTTGTAACATGCTTTCTTACAGGGTGTAGTAGCACAGATTAGGGAACAGACTGACACAGCAGGCATATGACACCTCTTCATTGCTCATCGTGCAACAAGCAGCAGAACACTACATCTTGGATTTCTTGTAAAAGAAAAAGATTTGTAAAAAAATATTTAAAAGCCTGTATAACTTGAGCACATTCGTGTGTGCTTTAACAATAAACCCCCTTGTGTTGTAAGTTCTCCCAAAGAGATTTCTTCTTGCGGACTTGTTTCTCCTTCAGTTCCAGAGCACACCCTTATCATTTGCAGTCCACATGTTGCAGGCTGCACAAGAATACAACTGCCAACTGATGCTCTTGGAGATTGATGGTCCTTCTGATTACTCAGTTACATAAGTGATAAAAAATTACCAATTTTTAAAATATGATAATGGCAGATGTAAAACATTAAATGTTACTTTAACAGGATACAGTACAAATACTGAATACTGTTGAACTCTCCCATCTCGTGTTAAACACTGATGGCTGCTACCACTTCTCACCTGCCAGTGTAACTGCATGTGGATTTGCTCCATTGGAGTGATCTGAGGCTGATTTAGGTATTTTAAAATGACACTGACTGGTTGCACTGTGGTTCTCATGCAAAAGAGGTGTAGGTTTCCTCAGCAATGAAATTTCCCAGTTGCATGTATTGCTATAACATTTGTCTTATAAAAATGCCAGAGCCACAAGAAAGCCCCTTTTCTGGGTGTGCTGAGCAGGCCTGGGCTTCACATTAACTTCTATTTTAGGCACTGGGATAGCAGAATGACAGGCACAGTGAAAACGTCTAAAAGCAGGTTTTTGCTTGCTAGTCTCAACAGTGGAGATTGATTTCTGATTCTGTTAACTGGACAATGAACAGTTAGAAAAATCATGTTGTCGTGCATCACGTTGTCATGTTTGTGAGCAGTGAATACAAGCTGCATCTTGAGGGTACCAAGTGTAAAACTTAGTATCTTTATTCTGGTAGCTTTCCTTTTTAACATACAGTAATTCCTGTGATTTTGATGTGATTTCCAAGATTGAACATTGAAAACAATAAAACTAGATTTGGTCTTAAGCCACTAAAGATGTTGAAAGGAAGTTACATGTTTCTTGTGCCTCACATTTTCTTCTGTCCAACAGAAGAGCTTGAAATGAGTCAGTTACTGTCCAACATGCCCTGTAGTACTAGGACAAATAGGTAAACTGAGGACGCAGGTATCTGATCCTGTTTTTTCTTGCTTTTGCTGGCTTAACTCACAGTGTGCTGCTTGGTGCAGTGTGCTGTATTTAATTTCTTTTGTGCTTTTAATAGCATAAAGCAAAGCTAAAAAGGTCTTGGCCCTATTGCTCCTAGGCAGCTCAGTTTCAAACCATGGCCAAGCGCTTATACATACTTCAAGGCATGGAAGTGTGCCAAACCCCACCGTTACACATTCTCAGGAAAATGCTGCAAAGATCTTGCACGTAATGCATGGTTAATCTGGGCTGCAGAGATGCTCTTAAATAGGTTTGACATATCTGGAATAACTGTTTTCATTTCACGGCATAAAACTGTTCAGATCAGAGGTCACTGCTCCGTAGTTAAGGTTATATCTGAGGCTGCTGTTCTGACCTGCCCAACGTGGAGGCTGCAGCTCAGGTGGAGCAGGGCACAGCTGGCTTCGATGCTCCTTGTGTTTCCTGGCTTTTAGGGCTGGCAAAAGTGAGGCTGTTCCCAGGGATATAGTGATTTATAGCAGCTTCCTTTAGCTGTTCCTGGCTGCCCTGCTGATCCACAATAGCAAAAATATGTATTCCCAGTCTTCTTTTCCTCACCACTCCTCATTTCCATTCCAAAATTAATCATTGTTCATCTTCATGGGAAAGATTTTAAAGTTCAACTTAGCATTAAGTAAATTTAGTAACACCCATGCCAGCTTAGTTTACAGTTTACAACCCATTTTACAACAAATCCAGTTTGGTATAAACTTTTTAGGAAATCAAAGCAAACACCAAAATCAGTGTATCCACTCAGAGCTTAATTCATGTGGTTTAGAAAGGGGTGAGTTAAGATAGTGCATCTTTCCCATACAAGTGGGAGAATGTAAGCACTTTATAGTCTGTTCTGTCAGTTTGCTTTAATCTCTTCTCTTTGTTAAATTAAAGATTAGACATCAGAAAGCAACTGGTTAAAAAAAAGAAAAAAGAGGAAAAGAAAAAGAAGAAAGGCCAGATGAAACATGTGCCTTAGAGCACTGGTCAGAGAGACAGCTTTCCTCCTTCACGGCTGTTGGGAAATGGGAATTCTTACCAAGGGAGAGCTGCTTGGATCATCCCAAAGGCTCCCTGCTCTGCCTCATCCTCTAGCTAGTGAGTGCCTGACCTGATAGCTATGTTGAAAAGATTTTCCTTAATAGGGATTACTATCTCCATTACTGTTTATTTTCAGGCCTTGTATGCTAATATATACTAATGTGATTCCTTAAGCAGTACTACAAAAGGAAGCAGTTGATGGTTTTGCTGTTTGTAGCATTTCCTAGACTTGCAAGTAGGTTGATAATTTATGAGTGGTTCATTTTAAAATTACTTATTTTAAAATAACACTCTGAAGTATGTGTACTGAGTACAATGGGAGCAAGACATGTAGGGGGTTTGTTTTAATACAGGATTCTTCTGCTTCCTGAGGACTGCATTTGTCCCTTTCATTACTGCCACATCTTGGGCTAATTCTATGCTGTAGAGTGTTGCCAACCCAACCCCACAGTCTGGAGTTTGACACAAAGAAAAATGCCTGCAAAACCCTGGCAGGCGAATGCTATTAGTGCTTTAGTTATGGACCCATGAATCCAGATGTTTGTAACTGTCTTACTGTGGTTATTACCCCATCAGTGGGGAAGCACTGCAGTATGTATTTAAAGCAATATTGTGAAGGTGTTCTTCACACCAGCAATTTAAGCTCTTTCAGTTGAGCTGTCTGAAACAATGAGGAGCAACGAACAATAGTGCTAGTGGTGCAGGCTCTTCCACGTGCAGAGGTAGCGCTGGATTTGAGCTAATGCAGCCTTGTGTTAGCAAGGAAGGTGCCACAGCTAAGCTGGTGGAAGCCTTCCTTTTGTTAACATACTCTATCTACAGTAAGGTTACAGGCAAATGTTTACTCTGCAAACAGTTGTGCCTGTTGAAGATGTTACTGCACAGCTGTGGTTTGCTCCAGTTCTGCCATAGAGGTGACTACTCCAGTCAGTAAGTGAAGCAGATTCAAGTGATTACTCCATAGTGTTCCCTGGGGTGGGGGGGAAAAGAATCATCCAAGTTTGCTGAAACGGTTTAAGTAGGTGATTCAAATGAACTCTGCTGGCTTCTTCCTCCCTCCCTTCAGAGTAGGCATTGTTCACACAAAGCATTTTGTCAGACACACCAGGATATGAATAAGTCAATCCATTCCTTTGTCTCTCAAATGTAATAAGTTTCCATCACTCCTTTGTCAAAGCCAGGCGTTAGTTCTGTTGCTTTTTTGAAATCAGTAGGAGGAAGAATATTCTGAATGCAGTCGAATACCAGGCCCCTATACAGTAGCAAAAACATGTGCCCAAGTCTTCACATGTACTATTTTTTTTCCCAGTCAAGCTGTTGACTTTACAGATCAATGGCAGTCCCCCAGTTTTGTGTTTATTCTGTTAATTTCTTATTGGGCAAACCTCTTCATATTGCTAAATACTGAGTCTCACTGAGGAAAAAAAAATAAAATGTCAGCTTTTCTTGTTTTCACCTCCACGGTGAAAACACCAACTGTGAATGCTAAATATTTCCCTATAGAAGGAGAAGTTGATTAAGGTATATAAGAGAGTGTATTAGGAGTATGTGCAAAAGTGCTGCTGCTGAAGCTGAATGAGCAAAACCTAAAAAGCATCACCCGAACTCCACTGGATAGTGTATCTTCTGATAGTTACATTATACTTTTTGTTGTCTGCCCAGCACTTTCTCACCACGAAGTGCAATAGGAGAAAGATGAAGCTTGCAGAATGGTTTTGAGAATGCAAACCCACACGATTATTTCTTGCACTTCCTTCCCCATAAAGAAGTGTGTAGTTACAAAATTATAATGAAGAGGGTTCGCAACTCCTGTAAGAACATGTTTGAAGTAGCTCTCAGGGGAATATTGAAATACTACTTTTTAGTATTGTCCAGCTCTGAACGTCATCCTGTGCTTCCTTCTAAAGCAATTCCTTCGTTGTTAGTTGCTGAGTCAGTGGCTCGCAGTGGTGTAAAGATAGGTTTAGCTAGTGATAACCTTGATGTGTCTAGAATTATTTCTGCTAAGCATTTTCTTCCATTCTGGTTCTTCCCTCCCTCTTTCGTACCAGAAGAGTATAGTCTAGGTCAGAGTACGAAAGAGTGGTATAATTTAGCTCAGCAATCCAAAGTCTGGTATTTCTGTATTTCTGTCCATTTGTAGTAACAGCCTGATTGTGCCATCTTTACGTGTGCAGAGTGGCTTTTACCTTATTTGCCACTAGTCAGTGTGCTGCTTAAGGAGTAGGGATGAACAAATTTAGAAAGGCATCTCAGTAAAACACTGAATTGTTAAGTAGAGCCCAAGTGCACTGTTATTTAACATGCTTTTATTAACAAAACCAAACGCAACAGTGACAGATTGTGTAACTCCTGAATGTTTTGAATTGGGAGAATATTTAAATTACTTTCTTTTCAGTTGAGACTAGATGGCAGATCCACTAACTCAAAATGCCTCAAGTTTGGGGGATTTGTGTTTTTACCTGTGCTAGTATCAACCTCTTGCAAGCTCTAAACCAAATTTTTTTAACCAGCCCCCACACAGTGAATTTTTCATGCAAGTAATCTTAGTGGCATAATTAAGACAGGGTTATGCAACGCAAATCACCACCTCTACTCACAGGAGTAAGTTTTCATGCCTACAGATTTGCAGGTTAGGTACTTGTGTAAGCAGCATTCACAGTGCTGTCAGACATGCTTTTAAATATCTCTGTTAGTCAAAAGGTTGTATAAATCTTACATCAGTTCTCTTTAGCATTATTGTCAAAAAGGAAAAAAAGAAAAATCATGGCTGCCTGTCTACTGCAGAGTTGTAGAAATACTTCATACACTTTTCACTCAGCTACTGGGTGCTGGAGAACTGACCCTCATATCTGTCTGGAAGCAATAGAAGAGCACAAGCAGGACCACGTTTTTAAACAATTCTTTAAGTGTTGCTGTGCAAAAAACTGTAAAAACTGCAAAGCCATGTGTCCTTAGACTTAAGGACAGATCTGCTTTTCAAACAAGCATTTGTATAACTGCACAAAGGCCCCTCAGGCTCTGTGATAAAACTGATTAAAATATGCCATGTATGTATATATATATATATTTCTTTTTACACTCAAACTCTGCATTGCTTACTGCTGCCAGCCTGTCATGTTTAGTTTGCGATAAACAGTATGTGTGTCAAGGTCTTAGCACACCGAGTTCTTCCCCGTCAGACTGATTTGTCTGTGTGTGTTGGTTACTCTTCTTTGATTTGATCTTTACTTTTACAGACTTGGGACACCTAGTTTTAATTCAAATTAACAAAGTGCAAATGTAAGAGAATCGGCTAAACTACATTAAACCCTTTATTTAAAATGAGTCAACTACTTCGTACGAAACTGATGTGTGGAGATTTCCTGGAGCTGGTGTAACTAGGATTTGCATGGATGTGGAACATTTCAAAACAGGTAGTACAGACATCATGAAAAATACCTTGAGCATGTTTTCTGAGTTCAGAGCTAAGTAGGCAGGAGCAAGGATATCCAGCTGCCATCTAGATCAGGTTCATGCATACCAGTAAGTTAGCCAGGAACAATGCTGTAACTTTAAAGTGATGCCTTACTTTGTGCCAGTAACTGCTAGTGATAAACAAGTCCGAGCCTGCTTACATTAATTTGGATTAATTCTCTCTGTGCAGAGAGTGCACTATACTGTTTTCTAGTTCAGAACTGTGGCTGGAGCAGTTGTTAATTTTATAGCACTTACTGTGGAACAAACTGGCCGGATCTTTCAGGAACTCAGATACAGATCTAGTTGACAGTGTTGAAACTACTGTTGTAAGCATCACTTTTAGAAACTGAATGAGGGGAGGGATTGCCTTGATGAAACACCACAGTGATCTGTATTTATCAGTGGGTCACTTTCAGGTTGGAAGAATTTGTATAGAGGGTATGTAGAGGACCATCCTGCAGTCATTAGTAATTGATGTTTTCATTATTGATATGGTCACTGGACTGGAGTATATAAATATTGCATTTGCAGGTAACAGCAGGGAGGAGGGGGTTGTAGGCACACAGGAGGACAGGACTAGAATGCAAAGTGTCATGGGCAAATATAGGTAATGACCTTAAAAATAGCATGTAATTTAATGAGAACTGCAAGGCACAGCACTTTAGTAGCATAATCAGCTGTACAAATCCATGGGAAAAAAAGCAGAGGGGATGAGAAGCAGTTCTTCGGAAAAGGTATAGCTGCTCTGAGGATCATGTGCTTTCCAGGAATGTGTGGTATAAGGCCACAATAGGGGGGTGACAGCAGTCACAACAGGGGGGTGCATTTTAAAAAAGAAAATTATAAAGAAAAGAAGAAATGCTGGAGGCGTGGCATGTAAAGCCATCCCATTCTGTTCAGTACTAGTAAAGGCCAGCTGGGGTACCTCATCCAGTTTTAGGCATAACACTACAAAGTGACATGGGCTAGAAAGAAAGAATACAGGTTAGGGGAAGGAAAGGAAAGAGAGAAGGAAAGGAAGAGAGAAAGGAAGGAAGAAAAGAAGAAAAAAGAAAGAAAGGAAGAAAGAAAGAGAAAGAAAGTAGGAAAGAAAGAAAAAAGAAAAGAAAAGAAAGGAGGAGTGAGTAATCTTTAGTTATAGAATTGAAGAAAGTTGCTGCAAAGCAAATAAGGCAATTGTTGCTTGTCTTGTCTGGTGGTTATGGAGAGCAACTTAAATTGCCATACCTAGCTATAAAGGCAGCATGCATAAGGAGGTTGTGGATCTGTTGTGGATCACCAGAGGTTTTTAAGAACAGAGTTTAGGCAAATGACTGACAGGAGCAGTTTAGATACTGTTGATTCTATCTTTAAGCAGGAGATGGACTAAGTGACCTCTTGAGGACCAGTTTGATCAAGCTATCTGTGATACTGGATTTAAATGACAATATTAAAGGAAAGCTTATCAACAAGTGATTTTCCTCTGATTTAAAAACTATTTTAATCAGGGTTTTGCAGTATAATTATCCTGGAAGATATACAGTTTCTATGATTTCAAGCAACAACAGTGACAGCAGTTACTGGGAAAGTCACTGGAAGTGCACAGTTTTTGTCCTGTTATCAGTTAAAAAAGCAAATGTCTAATGATATTTTTTTCCCCTGCTGATTCCCTTCCCCCGCATTTTGTCTTTGTTTTCATTTTGGGTCCAGTCCTACTTTCTGTGCACAAAGTTGTCACGTTCTGTAAACTGGAAATAAGCTAGCAAATGTCATAAATTTTCCAGAGGTATCTCATCTTTGTGAGAAACTAATAGCACTGGTTGCACTATAGATCTTGGGTTTTGATACATGTGCTCTGTGCTCGGATTCTGTGCTTTTGCTCCACAGGCACCTCTAACACTGAGATAAACAAAAGCAAGGGACGTTTTTTTTCCCTGCTTCATAGAGGCAGTTTGTAGTAGATATGGAAGCCCTCATGCATCTGTGTACAACACCCCAAATTGATCCAGGCACATCAGAAAAGAGTTGTATAGCATACTTCCTCTGACCATGGACCCTATCTCTAAGCACCTTCTGGAATCAGACCTCAGAAGATGGTAGTGAAAATGTAAGCAGCCTGGCAGGTTTCCAGCTGATGAGTTAATGCTGCTATAAACTTCAGTAGTTCCTCTCTGAGGCATGCAGAAGGGTGCCGGTGCTGGGAAGGTAGCCAGCGAAGGCAAAGAACAGATGGCAAGGCTAAAGGCCAGCCTCAGGGAGTCACAACACGATTGTCTTTGAGGTGAGTTCCTCCCTGGCCAGAAACCCTGCATGTAGCTTCAGTGGCAGGGCTGGAAATCAGTAAGCACATTAAGGTACATGTTCAGTGTGAAGTCAGCCTGACTTGTGGATGCTTGATTAGCATAGCTTGAGCAAAGGTAGTGATGTCCAGCACTCACGCCACTGCTTGTACTACTGGGGGTTCTCAACAATGCCAGGTCAGTTCGTTGAGCTCGAAGCTGCAATGAGGCAGCTTAGGTTTGAACTCAAGTTATCACTTCACCCTAAAGCCTAGACATGGAAATCACCAAAATATTGAAGACAGAGTAAATCAGTAGAGCATCAGGTCAGGTCAGATTTTATGGCACAAATGGAAGACAAACATCAAAGAGAAATACTGGTGTTTTCCTTTCGGTAAGGGAAGGTTGGCAGCAGATTAGTAGCTGTGCAGTAGGAGGTATGTTCAGCTGATGGGGATTCTAGCTGTGAAGCTGCAGCTATTGTAGCAGACAATGGGCAGCCAGATTCCTCCCGCACACAGGCACCTCTTCTGACAAACAAAGGACTTGTCTACTGTGCAGTCACTGCCTGGGGTATGCTTATGCTTTAATTAGCTTTTGTCCTTCCCCTGGTATCTCAACATCAGAGACCTCATCCAGGCTGGAGGATCCACGGGACAAGTGGAGTGGTGCAGGGATGGTTAGTTGACATTGAGCTCTGTGTTATCATTGTACATTGGTGCACGTCCTAACTTGTTTGTAGGTACCAAAGGCATATCTGTATCTACTGCATTAATATCAATGGCAGTAGCTGTAATGGGACTTAACAGATTTAGTGACACCCCTCTTTGCAGACACCTTGATGGCCCAGTGAACCAAACCCATTATGCCAAAGCCCAGTTTTGTGTTTAGAGTTTTGGACTTCAACATCTTGGGGGGAAAAAATAAAAAATTTGGTTTAATTTCTACCCTTTAAAGCAAAAGCAAAGAGAAGTCTTAAGAGACTATGGTCAACTTGTAGTGAAATCTGAAACAAACACTGTATTCCTATGGAAGCAGATTTAAGTGACCTAAGTTACACAGCGTAACCTACTGCATATTAAGCATAGTCTGAGTGATTAAACAAATTTCTTATGCTAAAGGTAGAAATACTACACAACCTAAAATTCTACAAGTGTGATTAAACAGTAATCACATCTGAGAGGGTGATCTTCACCTGATTAACTGTTTGAAGCCCAGTCTGTGGCTGTGAAAATGTTTGCTTCTCTGGAGCAGATATTTTGTATGATACCCATATGAATTTTATGCAGCCAGGTAGTGCCTAGCTCCGCATTCTTCCTCCACAGAGTGCTGGGATTCCTGGGACAGCGTGAAGCCAGAATTCCAGCTGGTGTACTTACTTGCACCAGAGCAAACGCACCATAACTTAGTTATTTAAAAAAGAAACCAGTTACGAAAAAATGGACATCACCAAAACAAAGCAGTGAAGAGAGCAGTGATTTGTTTGATAATATACAGTACCAAACCTTAAATGGATCAATAGATGCAGAAATCAGTCACTTTCTACATTCTCTGAGAACAAATACGGTGAAAGCATTTTTCTTCCAAGTGTTTTTGTTGACTATTTTTTTTCATGGTAATACCACAGACTAGCTTTTTTTTTTTTAAGTCTTTGTTTTTTGTTAAGCCTTCTTGGGTATTTTTTTTTTTGTCTTAGAATAGAAGCAGCAAAGTAATTTCTTATCAGTTGGAAGGCAAGCTAGCAGTAGCAACTGTGGATACTAAAGCAACCACTGTAGGCTGAGTGGTTCTCTTAGATATAAAGTTCATTCTGGGCAAAGTTCCCCTAAGTGTGCTTTCCTAGAAATTAGTGAAGGTGGGGTCAGGGATGGAGTAAATAGAGATGTGAGCTGCAGTGATCAGCTAAATCATTTGTTACCACTTCATCTTCTTTCTATACAGAAAACAAGCTCTGTAAGAATATGCCTTCAGTTTGACTTTGGTATTTCTGATCTGGGCAGAAGGAACTGGGAACTGTTACTTCCTGTGAATTGCACTTGTCTTTTGTGTAATTTTTCTATGCTTTACATACAATGTCTAAATAAAGCTAGAAATAGCTATTTGTTGAAGGTCTAATAAACTTATTTTGGCCTGGCATTGTGTGATGGTGATCCTTACTATTCTCTGTCATGCTTTAATGGAAGTGGAAAGGAGGAGCTGGTTCTGCAAGTTGATGCCAAGGTGCAGAAGCACCTGTGAGATATTTTGAGCTTTTTCTGTGGAATCATGAGATTACTACAGCTTCGGTGCTGTTACCAAATATGTGAAGCTGTTTTCAGTAGTAGGTTTTTTGAAAAGGTGTTTGTTAGAAAGCTGAGAGTAAAAAAACCCAAAGTTTGGGGGTTTGCATTTCTCTCTCTTTTTTTTTTTTTTTTTTTTTAACAATTAAAAGGGTTGCTTTGCTACTTTATGTGCTGTCTGTAGGTGGTTGCTGGCTAGAGACATGGAAAGGGTTTCTTCTGCTTTAGCTAGCCTTCATCCACCCTTCTATGCCTTCAGGCACAACCAGTGAGAAATCACATTACTGTTGGTTTGTTAATACAGTTCTCCAGTGTTTTGATATTCTCCTTAAAGTTTCTTTCTATCCCTTTCCTTAGGAGAATTGATGGTTGCAGCAAACTATCTGGTGTTTGGGTTGTGGAGGTTTTCTGGCTCAGTGCTTTGTTTCAGGTGGTGAGTGCAGAGAGGCCTTGTGGCGTGCATTGGTGCTGTGTACCAGCCACATCCCAGTCTCCGTGGCCAGGTCTGTCACTGCTTTCCAGCCTAATTCAAATGCTGGAGAAGTCAGTGCAAAATCTGAGATTTTTTGTTAAATCTTCACAGCAGCACCTTCTGCTCTGCATGGAATGACGTTAATTTTGTACCTGGTATGCTCACATCTGGATTAATGCTTGATGGGAAAAGTTGAAGCACGTGAAGGATTGAGTTAGGTGTAGGGGGTTGTGAAATGAGTCAAACGTGTTTGCTGGCTGCTTCTGTTAGGTGTTCACTAGAGAATGGTTATGTGCTGACATTTTAACTCCACGCTGTGATTTTACTAGAAAATTACAAATTCCCTGGATCATTATCCCATCTAAGCATGGAGGCGGGAGTTCTGTAGTCTGAAGCAGACAAAGCTTTGCTAGTCTTGAAATCAAAAGCCAAATAGTCCTTGCAAATAGTTAAGCTGTATGTAACATTGGAAAACTATGTATTTGAACTTGGGATGCAGCTTTCTGGATTTCTTGTCTGCTTGGTTTACATGGCTGTGAGCATGTCGCATTGTTGAGCTCCCTGGTATGGCACTGCCAACTGAAACAGCCCAAGTCCCAGCAGGGTGGTAGGGCTGTGTGCTGGCAGCTCGTTCCCATGTGATTGGTACCAGTACCTTCTGCAGGCAGCTTAAGTACAGGATTGTGCTATTCAGTGAATGAATGTGATTTCTCATCATGCTGGATGCTCTTTAGGTCATTTGCATCTCCTCTGAATTGCCCTTGTGTGCTGCTCTGTGTTGTTAGCTGAGGAGCAGGCTGTGCTTGATATTTGTGCTGTAAATGGCTACTGCCCACTTTTCACTCAGGCAGAACTGTAGGAGATTTTGGTAACTCTCTGCTTTGTTTTCTCACAAATGCAAATTTGGTGTGTTTAACTCTTCTTTACTCCTGTATTCAGATTCTGACCTTTGAAGAGTAAATGTAAATAAAATCTCTTATCTGAATTGTCAAACGCAGCTGTGCCTGCACTCTTTTTTTTTTCTTTTTTAAACATGGGAGCAAGGAGACAGGAGGGACAGTGAGTGTACCTCTTCCTACACCTGAGATAAGCTGGATGTCTCCCCTTTAAAATCCTCCATCCAGGCTGGGCAGCTTTCCAGTAAAGATGGCACGTGCCCACCAGTGTGATAGCAGCTGGTTTCAGGAGGTGGGAATATGAGTGCTATTTGAGAAATGCTGCTGCACCAACAGAAATACCACTTTGTGTTTTAGCTTCTTGAAAGCGTGTGAAGAAGAACAGGTAATTATGAGAGACTGTATTGCCCCATGTCTTAATGCAAATCCGTTTATGCCCAGAAGCGTTCCAGGTTTGTTAGCCATGGAAGAGGCATTGACTTTTGAAGCCTGAAGTCAAAAAAGGGCAAACACTAAATTGTGCAGTGAGCTGTCCATGCAGTGCACTGAATGTTGTTTCTGAAAGTTAATCTGTTGATCTTCTTCTGAAGTTGGTTCTGATCACAAAACGAAGGGATCAGTTCTGGTTAGTTTTGCAGTAGATGGATGTCATTAGCAACGTATGCTTGACGAGCGGCATCTATGAGGTGCTGTGCTGCAACTGCTTGTGCTTTCCATATGCAACATCTCTGATCAGTACAAAGTCAGCTGGCAGAGTGCAAAGCACCATGAGTCATCCTGGCACTGCTGGAGTGTGTCACTACAGTCTCTAAGCTAGGCACAACCAGGCCCTGGCTTTTAGCAGGTCTGTATGTGGAATGGAACAGAACAGAGGAACGCATCTCTGTGCTCTTCTTTCCTAGGCTGGGTGTATGAACCGCAGTACCTGGGTCTTTGAAGTTCCACTAGCTACACATGGTCCCAAAAAGCTGAAACCTCCATTAGGAGCAAATGTGGGTTTGGGACACTCCAGCTCTGCTCCAGAGCCAGCAGTGGCAGCCAAGGGCACATCTTTGTTCCAGCAAGGAACAGTGGTAGCCCAGCATGCTAGTGCTGTAGCCATGCGCTGCTTGTAGCATGACTCACGATGACTGTGCTAACGGGTACTGTGCCTCTTGGTCTGTCAGTTACTAGTTTCTTGCACTTTTTTCTATCCTCTAAAGTTTTAGTCTTGGACTCTGGATTGCCACTGGAATAGGAATTTTGCAGAAAAGATCTTCCTAAGTGAAGTCTGAAAGACAGAAGCTTTACTATAAACCCTTCCTGTTCTCGTTTTTGGTATCTGCAGTAAATTGTTCCCGGTATTATTAATTCTTCTGGCAGGTGGAGTTAATTTATTTGTGTATTAGTCTTCATGCTGCTGGATGAATTATAGATTTAATTATGGTCCAGGTGCTCAGAGCTTTGTTGTTCTTCTAAACGTGAAACATAAAGAAAAAATAAGTCTGAGTAATTTTTTGGCTTGTTGAGTAAATGTAAACATCAGAAAACCGTGCCAGAGTATAAATAAAGAGAGGATTTACTTTGCAGAGAATATTATTATCTACTCCAGGGTATTCTGCTTTGTGGGGAGGATTAGTGCTCTGCATTATCCCAGGACACACCTTTTTATAGCTACTACTTGTGCAGCAGCAGATTGGAAACTTTTACCTACAATTCCTTCTGTTTTCAGACAAAGTTTCTTTTGCAATTGCAGCTGGTTACTAGTGGCCAAAGGTTGAATGGAGTTAACATAGCCTTAAAAAGAAACACTCCCTGATTCCCTCGCAGATGTAAATAAGCTACCTACTTGTAGTATTCCTCCTCTTCTGTGTTACTTGGTCTTTCCTTTTCTGTCTGGCACAGTTTTATTCACAGTCCTCAAACATTTTCATGCCTCAAAGCTACTTATTTGTGTTTGTTTGTTTCTTGTCCTAAATCAGTTTTCCATCATACTTTCCCTTAATCTATATGAAAATTTACTTTTTGGATGACATTTAATTCCATGAGAGCTCTTTTCGTAACTGGCTGTTCACAGTCAGGCTGGAATACAAAATCCATGAAAAAATTCTTTTTTAAATGAAGTGTCACAGGATATTTAGGGAAGAGGCAAGTGTATGAGCTCTGTTAATTAACTGGGACTTATTTCTCTTCATTCCTCTTTGTTTTCTACCTTCTTAATTAGTGCCTTTCTGCTTTGTGGCCCTGAGTCAGAGAAAGCACACCATACCTTTCCCACCTTTCTCAGGAAAACGTGTGTGTGTTTAAATGCTTTTCTGAAGGGAGTGTGAATTAGCCCCGTTTCAGCTGCCACTAAACATCACTTGGCAGAGCCTGTGGAATAATGTGCCTGTGCACCTGCTGCACTACTGGGGACAAAAAGATACAAAGACTGTGCTGCTTTAATTTATTTCACTATTACAATATGCCGTTTATACATATAATAGTATGAAATATTTAGATGAAAATCAACTAATTTATTCTTGCAATTGTCCCCCTTTGCTCATTTTAATTTGGGGGTCAGAAAATCATATTTTGTGATTTCATTTTTCTTTTTGGGGCTGCATAACAGCTACCCTCAGGAGTCCGCTGTTCCTCAGGCAGAAGTAACATATTTGATGCATCTCCTGAGGAAGCAGCCAAAAGTGCATGTTCTGACCTCATCTTTAAGCTTTTTCATTTACTTTACTGACACTTGATGAAGTTACTAGCACAGCCATTAAAGATAAATTTGTAAAAGTAGATTATGTAATTATTACAGTTGTACTGGGTTTAGTACAAAGTCAAGTCTTGATGCTGATTCTTCATTCTGGCCCAGTATGGCAATGCCAGTTTGCCCTGGTTGTTAGGTATGAATAAAGTGTGTGCTTGGTGGTTGAGTCTGTGGTGGGTAAGGAGTTTGCTTTGGGGAAATCAGCATGGTTTAGAACACTTGGATGTTTTAATATGGAGTAAGGAGTTAGATTAAACAGAAGGAACCCCTTCTTAATGTCTGTGTATTTTCCCCTTTTTCTTTGGTGCTCAGTGCTGGGGATTTTTCGAAAGTTTTGCTGGTATCACTGCATTTTATTCTGGTTCATTGGTATTGATGTTATGAAGAGCTGTGCAACTGTCTTCTTGATATCACTGATGCTAGTGGGCCTAAAAGTGGATTCTTGTAATTTTTGTAAGCTCTGTTGGTATACTGCAAGTTTTGGTTAGAGGAGGTACATGTGGAATTTCTTTATTTGAACTCATCTGTAATGTGGTTGAGTTCAGAATAAGATTAGGAAGTAAACTCTTGATAGCGATTTTCCTGTACGGAGCCTAAATTTAGCTGCTCTTTTACGTAAGTGTAATTTTAGATCATGAAGTACCTGCACTTTGTGGGAGGTTAGTGAATGAATGGACTGGGGGCTGACGATGTATAGGCTTTCAAGTCCTTTACTCAAGAAGGAAATGCAATTGATGTCAGCATGCTTATTTGGTGGAGTGTGTTTATAGGAGGCTTTGTGTAGCTGTTGGGTGTTATGTTAAAACCATGTCTTCATTTGGTACATTTGTTCATTTGTGGTGTCCTTAGGTTATTTAATAAAACATGTAGTGAAACACTAGAAAAGCTCCTGGACTTTGTCTTCCAAACAGCTATTGCTGTAAGTGTTAAGGTTCTTCATATCTTAAACAAAACAGTCTTCTTTTCTTTGCAAGTGAGATTCTGAGAGGTTATTTACTCTTCATGTGTTGCTGTATATTTTTATCTTGAAACTGAATAATATAGATTGGGGCTTTTCCCAGTGTTCAAAGTCAAATCAAGTGCACTGTAATTTCTGCAGATAAGAATGCTACTGTATAAAAAACCTGTTAATGTGAAAAATATGCAGGAAACAATTCAAGACAGTGCCACATGCTCCTCAGATTCCCGTCGTGTCTAATACTGACAGCCTTTGTGGGCTTCACACATGTATTTTTGTGTCTGATTGTATATAACTGCTTACAGTGGCACAGTGCGTTAAACAAGGTTGGCTTTGCACCACTGAATTGTAATCAGTCCGATCTCATTATTACTCCTAAATCTTGATTCACTGTAAGCACACTGTAGATGCTCCCTGCTTAGTGCTCAGGAACTCTTTCCTTGGAAATTGTGTGCCTTTTTAATGTGTCATGGCTCAATTATCACATTTGGTTTTGGCTGCCAAAATAGCCATATATATTGTCTAGCAAGTGACAGCCTGGGCCTTTATCTCTTCCTGGCTGTTTGCCAGCTGTTTAATTGCAGCCCTGTGTTTGCTGTGTGTCACATCTTATGGTGGTCTATTATACCCAGCTAAAACAATATTTTGAAAATGTTTCAAATGTAAACTAATTCTGTGAGACTTTATGTCCTGTTATTTACATGATCTGCTGAGGATGTAATGTAGGTCATTTTTTCCCCTACAAATACAAACATTTGTACCTCCAGTCATCTCATGAATTTCCAGGGCAGAGAGAAGACAAGATTGGGATGCAAAAATACTGTCTCGTCCCCTTGGGAGATGTAATTAAAGCTGTACATTTTTCATGTAATTTTTCATTTGTAGTTTCCAAGGCATTTTTAAAGCCAAATATTCTCTTTGCTTTGCCCTTCAGAAAAGAGCAAGCATACAGAAACGGAGCTGAGATCTCAATGGGAGTAGCAAAGCCTATGGGCCATATTTCTGCTCAAGCAGATACTTGGGGTGAAGACAGTGTTGGGTTTTGAGTGAATGGTGTCTTAGAGAGGCAGAGAATGATGCAGGCAGCACGTTCAGTTTGGCAGCCGCCTGCTTTCTATAAGGAAAGACTTAAGGCTCCCGTTCCTCATGGCAGAGCTGAACTACTGATTTGTGTCCTACAGCCCCATGCTGCCCAGGCGATGGATAGAGCTATGCATTGTGAAACCAGGATATTAGAGGGCTAACCACTCCACTGCACTTCAGGGTGCAGGGAATCCTTGGACTAAGTATGAATCCAGTTTTCCCTGCTCCTTTTTGTACAGCTATTAATCTCTTGCTCACTCTCTCTCTGAAGAGCATATGTGTTGGAGAGTTTCAGCTCCTGGGTGAAATTCCTATCTGGTGCAAACTGCTTTAGCTTTGAAAGCAATTAATGTACATTAGCTAATGTTCTTGGCTATGTAGATTTTTTTGGCAGAAACTTTGCTTTTCCACTGCTTAAAGAGGAAGTCAGGATTTGTTCTATTGCTTGTTTAATAGGAAGAATAACTGTTTAACAAGAACAACCTGATAAAAGTCTTGGGAAACAGCTTTGCAGTTTTAGGTCAGAGGAATACAGAGCAGAAGAGAGCTTAAGAAAGATCCCATTTTTGTGCAAAACACTAGATTTGTAATTAAGTAATAAGTGTTGGCTTTTATAAAAGGAAAGAAAAAGCTAGCCTGTAGGCAGAATTAGATCTACAGGATTTTTTCTTCTTAAGTGGAGGGGAAAATATCCCATCTAGCTTAAGCCATCTAGCATGCTGAAAGAGGCTTGATACTAAAATGGGCTTTTTAGAAAGGAAATAAAATTAAGAGCACTCTTAAACCTGCTTTCTGGAAAGTTTAATACTGTGAGTAACATACTCAAGCATGTACACACATGTTTTTTTCTGGTAAATCTGCTAGGAAAGTTGTGGTAAATAGCCCCCCCTCACACACACCTTTTTCAGAAGCTGACCTATTTAAGTAAGGTTGCAAAGTGAGTATTAAAAGATATTTAGGAGAGAGTTGTGCATATATACAGCTGGAGCGTGAGTGATTGTGGCAGTTCTGCTGTGCTGTCACTGCGTATCTTTTCAGGAAGTGCATCAAAATAGTCACTAGCATCACTTTGTTGTAGCAGGATCTACATAATTACAGTAGTTTACAATGTGACCAGTCTATCTAGTGTCAAAAAAGGCCACTTTGTCGTGCTTGAGTTTCTGCTTGACTGAACTCTTCCCTGGTCCATTAAGCTTTTGTGTAAGCGCTGTATTTAGTATATTTTGTATGTGAGTTTCTTATGTGTCTCAAATCGCATTACTTTCTGGTGAATCTGAAGACATCATCGACTAAGTTTTGTAGTATAGAGATAAAGTGGGTGCTGAAAGGTAGCCTGACAGAGATCCTTACTGTATATGTGCCACCTGGTTTGATAAGGCAAATGTACATGAGTGCCGTTGATATGGAGACTCTAGGCAGCCCCCGGTGTAGAGGTTTACATGACTTGTTAAGAAGTTATTTCTGAAGAGTGGTTACAACACCCAGTTATAGATACCCTCTCACTGAAAATGATAGCTTATGTGTTAGACATATTCATTGCTAATTAATTAATGGTGGCCTTGGGAAAGTGAAGTGGTTTTTTACCATCTGAGGTCCATCAGGTAGTGCTGGGAGTTAGACACAAGGAAGTTAAACCCCAGCAAGATTTTCACAAAGCCCAGCAGTGGCAAGGCAATGATGCCACTTACTCATCATGGCTGAACATTTGGTGAAGGACAAGATCAGGACAGGTCACAAGAATGCACAGCCCGTACACCACTACGGACTGATGAAGCCCTGAATGTTGAAATAGTGAAGTACTGATCAAACACAGAAAATGGGGGTAAAGCATAGTGAGAGAAGGCACCTGTGCCACAGTGGCACTATTGAAAGGCGCAGTGAGGTTCAGCCAAAACACAGGGCCCATGGCACCTGGGATGAGTGTGAACCAGCTGCAGTGCTGGGGCTTGGGGGTTTTGCTTGGCTTTCCACACACTGGGCTCCACTTCCTTCTACAAGTCCTGTTTCAAAGGCTGCTTTTATTCTCAGTTTCTGACTTTTGCATCTTGTCTCTCCCTCTCTCATCTTCACAGCTGTGAAGTGAAAATAATTGGGGCTGAACGCTGGCTTTTTTTCGGTGGGATATTTGTTGTATATTTGTAGTGACTTCCTTTGGTGATTCAAAAAAAAGAAAAGCAAGATTCTCTCCAGGAATGTGCAGCGTGTGCAGGGTTAAAGCAGGCCATGAAAAGGGACACTTCCCTTTCTTGTCAAATTGGCTTTGGTTTCTCAGATCCATCATGCTGGAATGCAGCCCTGTAATGCCAATTTTCTTGTAAGGAGGAAGCAGAGCCAATTGATTTAAACTTCTAGTTGTGTCTGCTGGCAATTTCCACCAGAAGCTAATTACAGCTAGCAGCTATCGCCAGCAGATGACTGAGTGAGTGGTTCCACCTCTTAAAGAAGAGAGTTTAAACCTGCACAGGGTTTCTTTTCCATTGAGATTGTAAGGTTTGACTTTTTCAAGCAGGTATTTTACACACACCAGTGGAAATCTTCAAAAATTAGGTAAATTATTTTATCATACAGAAACTATCTGCAGCTGTTCCCCATACTGGAAGGTAATTTATTAGGCTTTTCAGTGTATCCCTGTGTCATTTCAAGACTATGTGGTGTGCATGTTTAAATTCTGATATATAAACCCAGCTCGCTTTCTGCATTGTCAGTTCTGTAAATTACTTCAGGGTAAATAAAGTGGTTCAGACTTTTTTGCTAAATTAAGGCTGTGGGTTTGAAAGTGCTCAGAGGTGCTGAAAATTTTGCACCTCATGAAGCTGTACTTCCACTAACAGATTTTTGCAAGTAACCTTTTTAATAGAGGATGGAGCGTGATTTTATTTTTTTTTTCAGCTAGCATCACTAGGTGGCGTCGCCTCGTAGTCTAACAGTTGAGAGTTTGAAAATAGCCAGAATTAATGCAAATCGATGGAGTAATTAAAAAATATTTCAATCTTTCAGTGTGTATGTCCTAGTTATTTTTTTCTTTGGAATTATGCTTCTAATTGTTCAAGAGAGGGCGTCTCATTGAAGTGTTATTTCTGCATGTATAGCTCTTAGGCAAGCAGTCTGCTGTAGTTTCTGCTGTGGTTCTGCCCTCGTCCTTTGGCTTGTTTGAAAACTTCTTGAAGTCATTTGCTGAGGGACTGAGGCTCAGCCAGACCCCATGCTGCTGTTTCATGCGTGGTTCTCTCTATACACAATTAGACTCTTCGAATTGTTTGCTGAAATATTAGCAGAAGGACTGCTTGGAAGATGCTAGATCAGACAGATGACAACTAAAAGCCATGCCAGCACTACTTTGTAGAAAGCTCCTGGGATTTATATTTATCTAAAGTATGATGTCCACTGTTGTTATACGCAATGTGAAATCAACAGAAGTGTTGTTCCGGGGGGTTATTGTGGTTTTTATTTTGTGTTTTAAACACCATGGGTTTCTTTTTTCTGGCTGGTTTCCTCTGTTTTGTTAGTGGTCGGTCACGCTCCTGGCTGCAGCACTGGCATGACACCGCCGTGCCTGCACACTGTTCTCTGGCATGCTTTTTCCCAGTCAAAGCAAGAGGAAGCCTGCTTTTCGTGTCAGCAGCATATTTAGCTGAGAGCAGAAAGACATCAGGTTTTTTCAGGGAGGGTGGTAAGGAAAAAGATGAACTCAAGCAGCTTTTGGTCAGTGCTTTCAGTTTAACTCCATCATCTGCCTCTTCTAAAATGCAAGTGTAAATTTGGCATAACCTACTCCATTTTCTTAGTTCACCAGCACTTTTAATTTAAAATCTCTTGCTTAAAACTATAGTTATTTTGAAATCCTTTCTTAACCCATTGCAGATGTCTTTGTCAGTCTACTAGAAATTAAAGAATTGTTGGCAGGAATTGCTCTAACTCACTTGTTGGTTTCTTAGTTTAAATAATGTTTCTGATTAATGTCAATCAATTTGCCTGAAATTCTACATTTAGCTGTAGAGAGTGTGCATACCTCTTGTTGCTCTAACACTTGTACTTACAAAACTGTTTTTAAAGTTTTTATAGTAGGGTTTTAGTTGCAGGATAATGTGGCTCATTTACGTTAACAGTTTGAACACCTATAAAGCAGTATCATATTTTGCAAAAGAGTGAGAAATAAAAACCCCAAATTAAAGAAACCAAAAACCAGTAAGCATGTACCAGAACAGATTTAGATGACAGTAGGTCACCCAAGCTACCATTTACCTAAGAGATTAGAAACTGCGTGCTAGACCTTATTTGAACCACTTTCTGAACACCACTGCAGTGTATTTCTATAGGTTCATGCAGTGTTGGGTGAAGCCTCGCTTTAAAGAAATGGCAGATAACTGGAAGGAAAGTAATGCTGTTTGAGAACTGCACCACGATGCTTAACAGCCTCCTCTTGTGTGCTGGAGAGAGGTATAAGAATACCATGACAGAAACCCCCTTAATCTTCTACATGTCTATATGTTTTTAAGTCAGAATGAATGGGAGTAGCTATGAAGTAATTAAATCACTTAGGGGCTAATTTTTCATCACTTTATACAGGGTAATTGATAATAAGGGTACTAAATTTGGTACAAAAGAGCACTGGTGAGAGAGGTCTGCATTCATTTCAGCACCCCAGTCAGTGAAGTATGGAAGCATGTCCTTATCTCCCATTGAAGTTGATGGGTTTTAAGCACATGCAGAAGCACTTTCCTGAGCTGGGTCCAAGAGAAGGGAGTCAGATAAGAGGGCTCAAATGCAGAAGGAAGAGGGGAAAGCAGCATGGTGATGGCAAGTCAGAAATCACTCTTGTGTTCAGTATTCCACAGGAGAGAGCTCTACCTATTGCTGTGCAGTGCACTGCTACTATTTTTAACACATCTCAAAGCCTTGTCTTTAAAGATGTCTGATCCACCAGTGGCTCCGCATGGGGTTTAGCCCAGTGTCAGGTCAGTGCATTTGGAAAGCATAGCCTTTGGTACCCAAGCGGGGCTAGAAGAGAGAAAGTGGGGAAGTGGGACCTGCCTGCTGTCGCCTCGCCTTTGCCAGCTTTCTTGTGGCAGTTTCAGGGATATGCCACTACAAGGAGTGGTATTTCTGCCACACCTCCACCCCAGTATGCTGTTTGTAAGCAGCAGGAGGCAGCAGTTGTCGGGAACTGTTCACTACGTTATTGTTAGGTAGGACTCTGTTTCATGAGCATAAAATCAAAATACACATTCAAGTGCCAATTTTTTTCGCCTAATTTTTACATGATGGCTGAATGCTCATCTAATCCTGTTTATTTGGGGGCATTCAGCACATAATACTAAATGTGCTTGATTTTTTTTTTATTTGCAGGTCACCTTTTAATGGAGCTGTAAAAGTAAGTGTAAGCTGCACCTTCTTTTGTCATCAGTAAGTGCTGAAGGGCGTAATGCTCAGGGCAGGAGTGTCTCTGGGCTCACAGGTGGGAGAAGGGTGGGCAACCCATAGCACTACTCAGTAAGTAAGAGGGTTGAAAGGTAACATGGGCTTATGTTCATTTACACTGTTTGTACAGGGCTCCTCAACACTGCAAATACCTATTTCTTTTCTTTTCTTGGGATGCTTGTAGGAGACCCTGTTGTGCTAGTCCTAACACAACCTCACACAAACATATTCGGAAGGACAGTTTTTGTTCTGAAGAGTTTACCCACTATAAGCTAATGTTTCTCCTGCTTGGTTGAAGAAGAGGGCTGGATGGCTTGTCTTGATGACCTTCAGGTCAGACATAATCATGATACAGAGCTTGGACTGGTATCCTGCATAGGGAGGTAGCACTCACCCCTTTCAGAGTGTCTTACAGGGGATCTTGGTCCGTGGTAGAAACTGATTAAGTACATTTTCCACACGGTGTGGGCAACTCCTGTGCTCCCTATCTACGATGAAAAAAGTGTGATCTGGATGCACTTTGCATGTAAACCAGAGATGCAGGTCTAAGCCACATGAAGTGGTCAGAGATCTCAAAACCCTTTTGCTCTTCCTGATTTGCAGCTGTGAAATTCATTAGCAATGCACATAAAGGGGCAATGACCCAGGTAGGGGGCAGCAGTACCCTGCGAAGAATTTGGGCTGTAATCTGGGTGGGTGGTGGAGTCAGTGTCTTTCTGAACTGTCCTCTTCTGTTGCAAGAGCAGTTTATAACCCTTAGCAACTGCTGCTGCAGACCCTCCTCATTCACTCCCTTCCTTGGCAGCTCCTGTTTGAATAGGCGATGTCTGCATATCCGTGGTGACAGGAGGAGATGAGCCTTTGGGGTGCTTCACCTAGATCAGTACCTTCCAGCCCCCAGGCAGGAGTGGGCAGTGTCTGGAGATGGCTGCCCAGTGGCAGTACTTCTGTGTGTCTGCCTCCTTGTCCGTGGCTGAGATGCCTGGGTGCTGAGCAGCACTCTCTTCTACAGTTGCGTCATCTGAAATTGGGTTTTCTCATTTTCACAAGAAACTTTATATGTTTATTTTAAGCCACAGCTTTTTTTGGGAAAAACCCCCAACTGTTTAACTATGGTGTTTCCAGGAAGGTGGCAAAAGTGCCAAGTGGAAGTAAACTTAGTTTTAGTAGCTGTGAGAAGCAGGTTTGAGGATCTGTGTTACAAGTGGCTGCCGTTACTGCAGAAGTTGTCTTTCTCTGTGCAGAGCTGAGCTGCCCAGTGTAATATCAGCATTGCAGATCATCTAGAGTAGATCTGATGTCTCAGCTGAATTTCTCTGTTTGCTTTAAATCAGTTAGAAAAAAACCAACAAACAACTTAGGCTTGTGCACAGTGCCTGAGAGAGACCTTTATGAGATTGCAGGTGATTTCATCCCACTTCTGTTGTTTCAGAACAAACCAGATTGGGTTACTTTTGTTGGGTCTGTTCAGTGAACATGAAAGAACATCACATGAAGTGCCAGCAGCTGGGAGCTCAGAAAGGCCTCAGCCCTTGGGTGGGCCAGGCTGTGATGAGGGGCACCAAGGCGTCAGCCAGCTCTTATGTGGAGTCCTGTGCGTATTATGGAAGCTTAGACCAGGCCTGTGGGTCTGTCTGGATTTGCTGTCTCCCCGCGGGAGCTGATCTCCATGTGCACTGAGGTGTGTGTCTGGCAGCTTAGGAAATGCAGAGAGGGGTGAGGCGGCGGCGGTGAGCTCCCCGTCCTGTGGTGAGGAGCGTGAAGCGCAGGTGAGCTGCCGGTCCTGAGAGTACACGCTGCAGAGACTGCCAGAAGGCAGAGCTTCACAGAGGGGGGAATGCCGTAAGGGAACACCAGCTGGCCAGGCTTCATCTCAGAGGCTGCCTGCTCAGTACAGAGACGTCACTGGATCCTGCGAGGAGCTGTATGAATACACCAGGGACCAACGCAGCCAAGGCAAGATGACCAGTACCCCTGAGAGGCTGGCCTTCCACGTCCTGCACTTGTGTGGAGAACACAACAGGAGCGGCCTGGGGTGGGAAGGCTCTTCTCTTGCCTTGCGTGTTCTAGTGCTCCAGGAAAAGGGTGAACTGAAGTAAAAAGAAGAATGCTCTTTTTTTTTGTATAAAAACAAAGCGTTAATAAAACCAGAAGGTTTGACTGGAGCTTGCTGTGAGGAAACAGGAAACACTCATGATTGGTGTGGGGACAGAGTGGTTGTGTGGGACGTTTTGCGTGTAGGGCTGCATAAAGAGGCTTGTGTGAGAGGCTTTTCTCTGGCTGTGCTCAGCTCGGACGCACTGTGGCATAGGGGTTGGGGTTTTTTCAGACACTGCATGATTCAACTCAGGAGCAGGAGGTTGAGGCAGCAAGACAGCTGTTGTTATCCCCACTTGGAGACCAGGAAGTACCAGCATGCCACCAGACCTGCTTACGTTACATGTACTAAGCACACACGGTTCTTCTCTTCTGTCTGTTTTTCATGAAAAGGTTAGAGCACAGGCTGGAAGAAGAGGGACTTTGAAGGGCAGGGCCCCCTGCCTAATTATGCATTAGGCACTTTATAATAAACAAATGAGCTGGAGGCTGTGTCTTACGTGGTTTAATTCCTGTTGTACAAACCCACAAAGGAGTAGCGGTGTTCAGTTCCTGCTTTCACTTGATGCTCTGCTCTTGAGCACCTTTTCTGCCTGGAAGCTCTGCTCTCCAGCCAGGGAGGCACTCTCTCACAATGTTGGATGTGAGAAAAGGAGCATGAGGATGGCTGTTTCCAGGGAAAGTACACCTCCTTGGCAGTAAGCATTTACCTGGGAGAGCCAGGTACAACCTGGGATACCTGCCAGTCCCTTCTAAAGCTGTGATTTGTCAAATGCAGGACGATAGGAGGGAGTGCACCCAGCAAGAAAAAGTGTGAAGAAGCACACCTGAAAGACTTGTTTGTCCAGCTGTATCCTCTGGGAGTACCTTGGGCTAGCTGGGGCCCAAGTGTTTCTTTACATCTGCCAATGATACTACGAGGCCAACAGTCTACTGCAGGAGGGAGGAGCGGATTTGCAGCCTTCTCCCTGTTTGGTCCCTGGCAAGATGCATGCTTTCAGGACTTAACTTGGAGAAACGCTTCCTTAGCAGTAGGCTTGACATCTATTTCAGGACCAATCAGAACCAAATGAGCATGCGTTCGGTTCCAGTTTTGTATGGTGAAAGGCATCCCACCTCTCCAGCAGTCTCATGTTCTATGTGTTCTTTCTGGCAGCTTACACCGTGCTACCTCTTTTACTTTAAACACATCTTGCAATCCTGCTTTTGGCTGGGTGATAAAAGCAGGCGGGTGCGGGCAGCACAACTCTGCTCTGCAGATAGCTGTGATTGCAGGACGCGTCCAAGAATAGCCCGTGCTTCAACTTGTTTCCTGACCCATTCTCCAGACAATTCGCTTTTCTGCATCATCCCAGTGTTTCTGGGATCACCTATAACCCCTGGCTTTCAGCTGGAGGCTTCGCAAGTATTTTTTCTTCTGTAGCTTTTAGATTGTCTAGAGGTACTTCTGGCATTCTTGGCTGGCTTCCCAAGTCAGGCGTGAAAATAAGCTCAAATCATCACTCTCTTCCTTTTACTGCTGGACAGTCAGGTTGTAGCTTGCCTGAAACTCTCGCTTCCCCAGAGACACCTGGGGTATGATGGGGAAAGGCTGAGCAAGGACCAATGTGTAAGTAGAACAGGAGACAGAAGTGTCCACCCAGCTAATAACAGTGACAAATATTGTGGGAGAAGCACCATCTGTATTTGAATTAGGAGGACAAGGAGGCATTTAGAGAGAGAGGAGGAAAGCACAGTCTAAGCCTATTTAATACGTATTTGAGTTTACAAGCATGTACATGTTTATAACCAAATAGGTAATTCAAATTTATTAAAGTATGCCTTCAACAAGGAAATGTTGCAAGCTAAGGAGTTTGTCATTGCTTTGTTGACAGAGGGTGGATTTTGGTGAGGCTAGCACAGGACTGACTTGAAGAAGATGGATTTGCTAAAGGGTGGGTGATACTGTGTGGTCTCAGGCAAGTCATGTAAAGTAGAAAAGAAGAAACTAGGGAAGTTAAGTAACTCTTGCCAGCTTGTGACATCAGATGAATAACCTCAAACAGCCATACTGATACTGTAGCTTTAAAATTATATAAATATATGAGGTTGAAAAGGAAGATTTCATTCAGTAGACAGGATCGTGGCAGCCAAAAGAATTAGTTTACATTTTTATTAGGCATTCTCATTAAGGGAATGGGAGAGCAGGATTTATACTCTTCCCGTCTCATAAGGCTTATGTAGGATGTTTCAGTACTCAGATGCTTAAGCATCTCAAACTAATGAAAAGATCATTTCAGGGCTCTTGAACTGCTTTATAGCTTGTGATAATGGAAAAGATGTGTTTATTTCAGTAAAAATTGTTTAACTGGTAGAGAAACGTGTATTTGAGCACTGTTAGAGCAATATGCCAGTGGTTGTCATGCATATGTAACGCAGTAGCTGCATCTGTGGATCTAATCTGTTTGCAAAGAAACCCAAATAATAAGATTGTGGGTTTTGCCTTTACTCAAAAGAACAGTGAATTAACCTGAAGCAGATTTGTATTTTATGCTAAGAGATTGTATCTTATTCTAGAGATTTTGTATCTCATTGGGAGAGATTGTAGAGGTTCTGAGATACTTTTCTGTAAAACAAATACTAAATCTGAAGAAATTATATATCGATTTTTATCTAAAGCACTGGAGGTCTGTTTCATTTTCAGTTTTATTGCCTCTTTTTACACTATTTATTAATTCATTAGCTGTGCTAATTCATTAGCTATACATTATTAATGTTAATTACTGCTAATTGTTAAATATTAATTATTAATGTTAGTTCATTAGCTATACATTGAAGTATTCTTTATACTTTTACTATATGTTTGTAGATAAATGCACAAGTTGCTGTCTTTTTATGAATTTTGAATTAAGTAAATTAATTCTTACCAGCATTTTTGCTGGCTAAAATTAATATAGTGTATTGGTATATAACAGATCCATTAACTTCAGTGACATTAGTCAGGCGAGGCTGACGAACAGAATTTTGTCAAAGGGACTGAGTACACTTGTTCATTTTAATAATGCTCTGCATACCTACTGCCAGCAAAATTTTTCCTATACCAACTATATACACTAACCAGTATATACCCTGCGTAAGTCCTTTAAAAAGCTACAGATTTAAATAGCTTTGCTGAAATCTTTTCTACCTCCTCCATTAGACTGGGTAGAAGCAGCTAACCAGAAAGTATTTACATAGAAAAATGTCCTGAGTTTTGGGTCTTCATTGGTCAGCCATTAACAGCTCAAGAGCTAAACCTACTCATCAGACTGACAAAGGCAGTGGCTACTTGTAAGAAACCATTTCTTCCCACTAGATCGCCCCAGTTCCCTAAGAACTAGTTGAGGTCTCCAGTAAATCCTCAGGAAAAGGGAGAATAGAAAATGCTCCTGTAATGTTCTGCATGGGATGTTTCTAAAATTGTTCCAGCCAACATAAATTCTGTCTCTTTAGGAACTTAAGGTAATGCTGTGTATTACGCTAATCTCATTTACCATTCTAAGGCTCCTTTTAGTTGACCTCTTGCTGCTGGCAATTGTAACGTTTCCCAGATAATAAAGGTGAGCCACTGTCTGACTTTTCATAACCACCAGGAGAGTGGTCCTTTCCTCTCCATCAGTTCCCATGGACCCACCACTGACAGCTCCACAGCAGTCACGAGAATTCCCCCTCCCAAGTTTGGGCCTGGGCACACAGCTTTTGATTCATTTTTGACATGCTTTGAACATTGCTCTTCTAAGTAAGAATCAAGATTGCATCCAGCTGCTCCAGACTATTTAAATTTTTCTGTATGTGTGTTTGTTCTGGAACAACCCCACTGAAACGAACAGAGGAGTGCGACTTGCCAAATGTATCCTTGGCGGCTCTGAACAAATCCCTGCCTGATAATATGTTTCCGTTTGTTGTTCAACAGTGGAGTGAGTTTATTGACATTTCAATGATCATAATTAGACATCAAAAGTTAATGTTGCATCAGCATGCAGAAAAGAAGTTGAATGCTGTCATGGAGTCAAATTTCAGGCTTGGTGTTTCTCTTTGCTGTGTGCATGGTACTTCTGCCAGGACAAAGACATCTGTAACCTCTCCTCTAACAAGTATTCCCATGTAAGACCAATAACGGGTCCATTAGAGGGCACCTTGTCCATCCTTGTGGTGCAGGACATACAGGGCAGGCCCCCAGGGCTGAGGGAACAGTACTGACCCCTTTCCAGACAGAGTTTTCTTTATTCAAAATCCCATGAGAGCACCTTCATTTGATGACAGTTCCTTGGGATGCAGTGAGTCTGCTGACATAGTTTGGTTTACTTTGTCAAGTAAGCAAATTACTCCCTACCTCAGCAGAGTTTATTTTTGGTGTTTCAGATAAAGAACTTTTCTTTGTCTGTCAAGGAGGGCTGGTTTAGGGTTAGATGTGCTGCTGCTGGGATCATTTTTTTGTCTTCTTCAGTAATACATGTTTTGAGTCTGGGTCCTCAGCTAAGGTGAAAATGAGAGTTCGAGAAAGCTAAATCCAAAGACAGCAAATGTTTCTGTTGTTTACATGTTCTAATTAATCATAATAAAAAGGATAGTTTTATATATTGAGATAGAGGGAAGATGAAGTGATTTCTTTGCAGATGGAAGTCATTCTCTCTCTTGGGGGTCTGCAGAACAAATTCTTCAATCCCATGTCTTTTTAGTGAATTGACATGTAGTGTCTCAAGCTCTGCTTTAGCTATAAGTTGCAGAAAAATAACAGCAGTGTCATGTAGCTGAAAGAAAGGAGGAGTAGGGAAACAGTCTTGGTCTTGGCAAGTGTATAAAATATAATGGTCAGGGGACTGAGAGCAAGCAAGCAAGCAAACTCTCAGAGTGTTTGGCTGACAATTTGCTGTGAAGAAGTCAGAGGTTTTTTATGCCTTAACCATTTTTCGAGTTTCTTACAAAAAGAAATGAGGATTCAGAGTGCTAAGCCCCAGAGGAATGCAGCTGCTGCTGCTCGGATGACTTTACAGATGCCCAAGTATAAAAGTTGCAAATCTGAATATTTATACATCTGCAATTTTTATGTCAAGCAGACTTCTTGCAGTGTCTCTAAAATTGTATGTAAAATTGCCCTGTACTTTACAGTCCCTTTAAATTAGTTTGTTTCTCAAATTGGTGGTCCTATTTTTGTCTGTTTTCATATGGACTTAATACATCCTGTAATATTTTTTTTCTTACATACTTACATCATTCTTATAACACTGGCATTAGTTTGATGTCTTTTCTAGGAAAAAACCCCACTATTCTCCAAGACTTTTTCTTTCCTATGAGGGTCAATGATCATGTAACATGTAATTCACTGTACCAGGGAACTGCTTCCTCATAGCTGTTTCAGGGCTACGTTAGTGGTGAACTTGGCTCAGCTCATGAGCCCTTGCTGTTCTCTGGTATTCAGGTGTTTTTGACTGGCAGGAAGCTGGGCGTAGGAAATCTGCTCTACAGGTTATAGATACAAAATACTTGTCTTTCTAAAAGGTGGTATCTCTAAAGTTGTGAAAAATTATTTAAGTTAGAGTGTATAGTGAGGTAGTTGAAGGGAACTTCAGGATCTTGTAGGAGAGTTTAGAATTAAGGTTGCCATGTGTAATTTAGTGTTTCCTAGTTTATGAATATTTAATCAATCAGCTCTAATATTTCCTTGTTGTTTTCCTTTTCTATTTCTATTCACTACTGAAATATTTCTAGATTAAAAAGAAATATTTCTAAGGATAAATATATATTGAAATAAGTACTGTTAGCAGATCAAAGTATTTCAGGTAACTATAGCAGATTTGCATTGATATAGTTGTTTGAGGTTAACATGCAAACAGCTAGAGGCATGTCTTACCCTCTATAGACTTATAGTAAAAACATGATAGGTTATTTCGGTATTGTTATGAAACAGGCAGAAACCAATTAAGAAGTATTTTGCCATTCACAAAGAGGATCATTGCATTCATTTGACTAGAAATCCAGGAAGAAAAACAACATTTTAGTTTTCAGTAGTTTCTGGTTGTTAAGTGTTTCTTTCAGGCATGTTCAGAAGAAAAGTCCGATAACCAAAACTTCAGTTTGAGTATGAGTCTAAGATGAATAATTCAGTCTGTGTTAGAATCAGCAATGGTGAAGGATACTTAGGCATTTCTGTCTGTCGATCTGATTAATACTTTCAATAGGTATGAAGCAGATTAACTATGTAATTTATAATTAATATTTCTTCCTTGAGTTAGATTGTCAAGGAAAATGGATTTTGTCTTCATGAGATGAAGGTTGTCTTCACTGTAAGAAGAGTAACAGTTTGAAGGAGCAGTAGGAGCATATTCAAGGGAAGAGGAAGATCTCTTTGGGACTGGATGGGAGGCATTTGGCTGAGCCAGATGGAGGGAGACAGATAGAGCAAATGTAGGCACATTCTGGGAGAACCATGGCTGGTCTCTGCTGGATGAGATTTTAGCAGAAGACATGTATGAAACTTGCTTTCCTGAAGGGAGATTGAGAAGGCTGTGAATGGAGTGGAAAGCTGTAGAAGTGCTTGAAAATTTGAACTATGAGGAGGCTGCAAATGTACAGTCTGTAGAAGTGGTTCATTAATTTTGTGGACCTAACTTGTCAAAATTAATCAAACAGCAAGTAGATAAAGGTGGGGAGAAGTCAGTGTCTGAAAGTTGGGATTTATTTTCCTGTCGGATGTTTTCTGTTGCCAAATAGACAGCTATGCTTAATTTATGTGTGCTTGGCATTTGGAGTTTACCGTGTTGTTTTGAATGCAGCCCTTATCTGTATCTGCTTCACCTTGTGCCCTGACTCCATGCTACAGTGGTTGGAGCTGTGCCTGGAGACCATTCGGAAGCTAAAATCCAGCTTGTATCTGTCAGGCAGCACTTTGTTGGGATTGCCAACAAAATTGCCTCCTAGCTTTTAGATGGATTTGTGCTGGAGCTTGACCTTCAGAGCATTAGATTTTCAAGGCCCAGGTATATTAGAGATGCTCCTCTCTGCTTCATACCTGCTGTCTGGAGAGGATGCTCGGGTGTCTGAGGTGCATCCCAATGGCACTCACTCCCCATAGCACAGTGAGTTCACCCTTTTTTGTGCTCCTCCACAAAGTTCTCCCCACATTAGACTGCATGTCTGGTCAGGATTTGTAACTTCAATATAATTGAGCTGAGTGGATTAGTTCATGACTGTGTTGATGTTTAAGTGACTAATTGAATTCTTTGTAGGAAGGCTTGGCATAGCCACCTTGTTGATCTGGGAAGCACAGAAATGCCAATCTGCAGAGTAGATATAAAGCTTCAAAAATGGGAAGAAGAAAGCTAAGAAGCATTGTCAAGAATACATCATAATGATATGCTCCACTTCATGTTGCTAATCACTGTCTTTATGCCTTCAGTAGTTTAGTGCCGTGTGTTAAAGGTAGACTGCTGCTTCTTCCATGGCTCAGATGAGTCAGTGGTTAATGAGGTCGTGCCTAGTGCTGAAGGTCTTTCCAGGGCAGCTCTTTAGAGGAGATGCCTGCTCTGAAGTGTTTGAGAGGTGTGTGGAGGTGTTGGTAGATTGACTGTTTCAGAGCATATTAGGAGATTAATCTTTTCACAAGGCTGTGCTCATAAAATTGCTATAATAATGACTGAAATTTGTTAACATTTGAAGAAAAGAAGGACTCGTAAATGTTTAAGGCATTCAAGATAGCATGGGGAGCCAAGTGCCCTGAAGGAAAACACTGTAAATCTTTTTTTTTTTTAAACTTTAATACACAAAAACTTAGGGTGGGCTCCTCTAGAGCTGATGAGAGTGACTGTTCCCATTGAATGGAGAAAAAGCATATGGAAAAAGTCAGATAGAAATTACTGGTGTCATCACTTCAGCATTGACTCTCAGCAGAAGAATAGTACCAGATTTTGCAGTACTTCCCTTCCTAGGATGTATTATAAACAATTCATTGCTTTTAGGCTGATAGGAGAAAAAAACAAACCCCACTGTTGCTGCCTTAGCATTATAACATTGGGCTCCCTACCCTCATGGGCCTCGAGCAGCGCTGTCTTTCAGGTACTACAGCTGCACCTCTGTAAATGGGGGCAACTCTTCTACCCTGTTGTCCTGAATTCTTTTGAATGAATGAGGCCTCTTGCTTCCTTTCTTCCAAAGGCACAAAGGATGTAATGTGGTAGAAGGATCCGGTCCTCTCTCTGATTTTTATTGCTTGGGAGCTGTGGAAGGATCATGCCATTCTGTGCCTGCCAAAATGGGAGGTTCATGTAACCATAATCCTCCTGGATAGTTGTCCACATGTGAACACAGCCACAAATTCTATGTTTGCCACTTCTCTTTTTAGCAATAGAGGTTTTGTAGTTAGTACTAATGCTTGCTTGCAACAGCAGCTCAAATGAAGATTGTGATTTAAGTGTCACTTGGTTTGGGGCATAGCTGCTCCTTCTATAGTGGCAGTTCCTATAAACTTAATGCTTCCTGGGTGCTTTCTTAAGTATAATCTGCTGAGAATGGTATTTTAGGTACTTATATTAGTATTTGGGGGGGGGGGGAAGATGCTACTTGTAGCAGAGGATCTTCAGCTACCAAGAAATACAGTGTATTTTAGGCTTATTATCCAAAATGCATACATCTCAATACATTTAATACCGAGTGCCGAAAAAGGTTATTTATTTTTACACCACGTAATCTGCAGCATCCACAGGGTAG
This sequence comes from Nestor notabilis, assembly GCF_000696875.1. Taxonomy (NCBI): domain Eukaryota; kingdom Metazoa; phylum Chordata; class Aves; order Psittaciformes; family Psittacidae; genus Nestor; species Nestor notabilis. The sequence goes on from NW_009945580.1 coordinate 37,682, forward strand.
GATTTGTACAAAATAAAAGTGAAGGTATTGCTTCCAGTTTTAGTCATGACAGAGTCTTTCCAGTGCAGGTGGCATCCAGCAGCCTGGGTGTTTTGCCTGAGGTGAAAGTTCTTGCTTTGTTTCTTTTGGTCAAAGAGGTCTAAATAAAGCAACTTCGATGTTAAACAGGACAGTCCCACTATAAAGCTAGCAAAAAGCTGTGTGTCACCTGCTCTTCTTGGCCCTGGGCATATAAGTACATTTCCCAGGTAGTTCAGAGTCATCTTTTCTTCCATAGCCCAGTCAGTGCATGGTCAGGCATTCACTTTGCAATCAGCGGCACCTGTGGAGATTTTACAGCCGCCCTTTGTGGTGATTCAAGCCCCTCCCAACTCTTCCAGCTGGAGGATTGATGCGAGTGGGGTCTATATTCCCACTTCATACTAAACCCATACAGTTGTTATGGATCCCACTGATACAGTTTAGGGAGAACTGACAGTCTCCTGTGTCAGCAGTGCTGCAGGAGCAGAAATAGTCAACTGATTAGATCTTCACTCTTTATCTTTTTCACTATATCTCCCAAGAGGAGGCAATTGAAAATCATTTCCATTAAATTGTAGACTTGAATGCTCAACGCTCTGCAGAATATCTCTGCATTGCCACTAGCAGTTATTCGGAGTAAAATATTGTGGACAGAGCACTCGCATCTGAGCAAATGTCTGACTTGGTCCACTTCTCTTTTCAGCCCCTTTTTAGATTTTCTTTTAAGTTGTCCTCAATAAGAGCAGCATTTGAGTGGCCATATGTTTCACAAAACACATAAATAATTTATGACTGTTATTTGTATTCATTTTTGTAGTTCCAAAGTTATTTTAAAGAAACAGCTCAAAGGACTTCTTCCAGAATTAATAAGTTTTCACATAAGTCTGGAAATGTCTGTACTTCTGCTCAGATCTCCAGAAAAGTGCCTTTAGTTCATTAGTTTCATGCTGAACTGTTAACGTTTTAGGTTGTTTTATTAGGAGAGAACAAAGAACTCCTGGCTTGTTGAAAATTTGTTACACAAAAATAAGGATGAAAAGGTTCCAAAAGAGCTGATGTTAAGCATTGCAAACTGGATGAAGTTGTGCAGATTGGAAAGATTTACAAGACATCTGGTAATTAGCTCCCAGCTCCTATGGAGCCCTGCCCTGTGAAAGCTGCTGCTGCTTGCCCTGGAGGGGGAGCATGAGGGAGGTGAAGCGTATCCCTGAAAAGCTAGATCTTTGTGTTCGCAGATTATCAGTGAGCTATTGAAGAGTCTCCAGGTACCTCTTTGGAAAACTGCCTCCTACAAAAGTTACGCCTGGCACTTCTCCCTGTGCAGGGTTGTCTCCCCTGCCGGCGCTTGCCTGCTGCAGTGGGGGAGGGTGAACAGGCCATCAAAGAGCTCGTTATGGCTTTCCCCGCCTGAGCCGATCTGCCAGCCGGCCTCAAACCAGCTCTGCTGCGCTCCCCGGGGACCGCGCGGCAGCTGGGAGTTGCTGGAGTGCGACCGGCTGGAGTTGCCTCCCTCTGCCTGGCCCAGAGCGCCGGTGATGCTCAGGACTGCTGCTGGAGCGGGGCGCCTGGTGAGTAGCCTTCTCCAGGGAGGTGCAGCAGCAAACTCGGGTGCAAAGGGCTCAGAGCCAGGCTACGGGCTTTGATTCTTTCCTTGTTATTATCATTATACTTGTTACCATTGTTATTGCTATTACTACTACCACCGTTATTTTCCAGTACTATTTATTAAATTTCATTAAGGGAGATTTAAACAAAGAAAAAACTTGCCATTTGGATTCGTTTTGTAAGTTTCTTGGGAGCATCCATCTACACCCTTTTCTATAAGATAAAGTATGTTTGTGTGGTTTCTGAAGTTCAGGTGTATGAACCTCCATGCACTGAATGGGAATCACTGAGACCTGGTGCTTTGGTTGCTTGTCAGAGACTTGGGAGACTTTGCTTCAGTACCCCATTCTCTACCCATAGAGTCACTTTTAGCAAGTCATTGCCCTGTCGTATTTATTATTCTGTTTGTAAAACAGAATACTGATCTTTTTTTAGACACCTGCAGTAAAGATGGCTAAGATTTAAATTATATATTACTATATTTTTACCAAATATTTAATCATTATCAAAATTATGTATTTACTACTATTTTATTTTTACAACTATTTAATAATTTAAACATCTGTAATCAATCCCAGCAGGCTAACTGCTAGTAAAATGTTTATCTGTTCAGCTCTGAATCTGTTAAGTACAGCGAGCAGGCAGCCTGTCCTAAGTTAATTTTTCTAGCAGTGCTTTACTTTAAAATTAGGCATTTGCAGCAAAGGAAGAGCTTTATTGAGAGTAGTTATCAGAAAGAACATTATTTTTCCTAGATCGCAAATGTAAGCAAATGTGTGGTTAATGGTGTTCACTAAATTACAACTGACTGAGAATATGAAGGAAGTAGAATTATGTACCAGTATAGTGTATTAGGACATGTTGGAAGACATTATACTTAATTTGTATATAACCCAATGAATTTTGCAGCAGTCGTCATTAAGTGTATGCTTTCCACTGATAATTCATGCTTATAGTCTCAAATAAAAGTCATACACAGTCTGAGCCTTTTCTTCTTGAGATTACAGCCATTCTGTGTCCAGGCTGTAGCAACAGTACAAGTGGTGCTGCAACCTGATCTGTTGGAAAGAAGGATTTAGCACCTGGGAAGAGGTCAGTGCTGTCCATGTGCTTTGGTTTGCCCAGCGCATGAGTTGCCGTATCCTACTGCAGGCAGTAAACTGTCAATTCCCTGAGAGCTGCCCTGAATCCGGGCTGTGGGGGAAAGTTACATTTCTTGTCAATCATAGTTCTGAACAGACAGATGTGTAAAAAGGTGGAATGAAGTTGCAACGTATCTTAGCCCACTGGTACCCGTGGTTCAGGCTCTACAGCAAAGCTGTGCAGGTCAACCTGAGCAGTGGCAGCCGCCTTAGAGGGCTACAAAACCCTGCTCCCAGGGCTAACCCAGACAGCTTCTGCTCCATACGCTACAGCTGCCTCCATAAGGAATGATCGTTTTGGAAGAGTTACTCATTAAATTAACATTGTTAGAGGGAGCAATAGTTGGGCTGGAGCTGGCTTTTCAATAAACAGATTTTACTGAGTGAGACTTGTTTTGCTTGATGTTTATTGACTTTTTTTTTCCCCTGGAATGATTATTATTTTCACATTTTTCTTCAGTGTAGTACACTTTTGTGGAGTCAAATGAACTCATATCAGATATTGATTCCTGTGTATTTGTATGCATGATGCTTTTTTCATTCCTTTGAATTGCTCTGGTTTTGGAACTAAAGCTGGTATTCACAGTTTTTTTTCATGCTTTTAATACACAAGTTACATTTATGTATCTACTCTCTACCAAGTGTTGCTTCAGCTGTCTCCAGTTCTGCATTATAGAAAACAGATGTCTATTCGCAACTGTTTGTTTTGAAATTCTCTATTCATATTTCACTAGTGAAATGTACATTGTTGATGGTTTAGCACCTGAACCAAGTCTGTCTTATGCTAGGTACAGGGCAGTTACTGCTCAATCGTGTTGGGTCACTCTACAGCTTATGTACTAAATGGACAGAGGGAAATGGTGGGAAGACAGAGAGAGGATCCCGAGCCTCTACTTTGATGAACAGGGTTCTTGATTTTTTGCCAACCAGATTCACACCCCTTCAAAACAGCTGACTTCTTTCAATTGAGATGAAGTAGCTAGGGACAAAAGCCATGTAGTGACCCTGACCATGTTCGGAAAGGAGTCAGACTTGAGAAGTCATCATCATTGTGCCAAAAGTCTTTGTGGATGAACAGGGAAAGCTCAATGTTGTTTCGAGAAGTACAGCCTCCTGTTAGTTACAGAGATTTCCATTGGACTTTTATGGCTTCAAGTTAGGCATTCAATGCAGGGAGCTGTGGCACAGCATTTCTGTTTCGTTAGGCTGTAAGTTTGATGTGGAAATGGAGGGAGGCAAGAGGGTGGAAGTGTTTAAAAGTAATAATAGAACTACGTTTGCAAGAAAGCCTGTGCTAGAAGATTTGGAAGACTGAACCAAGATCTGACTTAGATGATGAAAATACAGACGTCTTGTGAGGGAAAATATTCAGTGCTTGCTACAAGGCAAGACTCAGGAAGTTAGTATGAAGTAACTAAAAATATGTAACTAATATGCATGTATTAAAGATCATTAAATCTCTAAATAGGTGCTTCTTATTCAGAGCTTTAATGTGATTTAATGGTGGCAGGCGATCTGGCTGAGTTGTTTTGTTTTTCCTCCATCTCTGTGTGAGCAAGCTGTAACTTCATTGTTGAAGTTGAAAGCTGAATTTTTAGTGGGAAGAGGTGGGGAAGGCACCTTCTAGCTACATTGCTGTGAAATGGTGGAGAAGCAAAATCCTGGACATCCTGGAAGAGGAGGTTCATCTCTGGTAGCACCAGGCACGTTGGACATTCACCTTCTTGACAGGTGAATACACCCACATTTCCGTGAAGGTGACTTCCCAGCAATTCTGCCTGTGTCAGTCCTTCATGAGGTACCTGAATAAATCATGTTCAAAATTGCACTTTCTCCTTTTATGATATTACAGGAAAGTTTTTACACAACATTAACACCATTCAAAAGTTTAGTCATGGAGTCTGCCTTTAGGCTTGGACTGTCAGACTGGTCATTCTCTAATTCATTGATGTGTTTTCTGTCTCAAAAAGCACTGTTCATAAATGGAGCTCCTTTCAGCTTTTGGCTGAAGATAAATTCCTTCAAAAAATAATCCACAGAGCAGTGGAAGTTTTGGGGTTTTTTTAATACATTGGTCTGTATTTGAAATTGCCTAATATATAGGTATTTGGGGTAGATTGATAGCTAGGGATTACATTTGAACAGCTCTAGTTGACTTGCAGGCTTAGTCTGTTGAAAATTGCCCAGTTGTTGTTCCTAAGCATGAATCTTTATAAGTTTGATACAGTTTTAAAGGCAGTTATATTTTTTATTAGATCCTTTAGTAAAATTAAATGGTTTAGCTGTTCTTTCTTCCTTCAAAGTGTTTATGTAAAGGATGTTGGGAATAATAGATTTTCTTTGTTGATGTCAAAACTGTCATTGCAAATATCGGTAGGAAATCCTAAACTGGATTTCTCGGTGTCAGTCAGCTTTTTGCATGAAGATTTTGCAGTGAATGTTGGAGGTGACTGATGTCTGAAACATGTGGATGCCACAAAACTATTGAATGAGCTCCTGATAGCATCCTCTCAGTCCAGTGGGTAAGGTGGTGGCCTGGGATTTGGGAGATTTACATTGCAGTCATACTCCACAGCACACGTTTTCTGCATGACATTAGTCTAACGATTTTGTGTCTCTGCATCTCCATTTTGTGCATTTGTGGGCAGACGCCTTAAACTAAGGCTGCTCGATTTCCCAGATATCTCAGGTGTGATTCTTTCAGGATGAATTGTTAGCATCAATATGGAGGCTATAACATACATATGAATAAAATAAGCATGTATCCCAAATGAGGTTTGTTTGTGTTAGGGAGTTGAGAAAGAAAGCAAAGCAAATTTGCCATGTTTCATAAATACAGGTTTCATCAGGAATTTTGAGTGGAAGGAAAATGTGAGCTGTATACCTGGTGGCTAAATGTAATTGACAAACTGATTTGGCCTTAGTACAAATTGAGTGTTATACCAACAGCAAGAAAATAGCACACGTTTTGCCACTAGTACTACTGGTGTTTCAACACTGATGACAAGGAGCTGGCCTTTTATTTTATGCTAAATTACAGCTTTGTTATTATGAACACATGGTGAAGTAGCAGGAAACATTTCACTTTAATGACTGTCCTGGTCTCTGTTTTAATAGGGAGCATGGATAATTTTTCTAGCATAGGCATGTAAGAGGGACTTCTCTGCTGATTCCAAGGTATTTAAAATAAACCAGATGTTCAGCACAAACTTTCTTCATGCCTTCAAGTACTGTGATTCCCCTGTTTTCAAATACAACTCATGTTCAGTAACTTCATATTACTTACTACTACTGCTTAAGTAGTTTATATTTACAACTCCTCTGTTAAGAGCATAGACAGAAACAATCTGACGTGTTTCGTTACCTGGATTAAAGTCAGTATTTCAGCTGTAATTTAACAAACTACATTCTGGGGTTGGTTATTTTTCAAAATAAAAATTACAGGAATTCTGTCTCCATAATTGGCTACAGTTGTTACGGAAGATAAAGGGAACCTGAGCAGACTTTTAACAGCAGCAAGAAAGGTCCTAGGAACTAGCAGGAGTATAAAGAGGAAAGTAAAGTTGAGCTGTTGTAACAATGACCTAATTTAATAGGGCTTTTGGCAGTGAAAAAGCTATGAGCTTTCCAAAATATGTTAGTTGGGTTATCTACATATTACAGCTTTGATGGCATTATCAAATGATTTGTTACTCAGCTTCCTTTAGTAACAACAGTGTATATTCTTCTACTAATGGCAAGTTTAGCACTCGAAGTTTTAATTGTCTAAAAACACTGCAATCTGGTGTCTTTCCCTTTAGGGTGATTAATAGCAGATCTACCCTCAGTTAGATTCCCCTGATGGTACAATTTGATTTGAACCGAATACGGCTACGTGATTGCATTCCTAAACTGGACCGTGCAACCTAGAGTTTGTACCCTCTTTACACTGGCTGCAGGAGGGCAAATGATACCTGATTAAGCGTAAAGCCTGGTGTTACAGAGCTAATCCACTGACATTTTGGAATGTGTACAGTTTGGCCAAGTTTATGTTGGATCAGCACTTTGCTTTGAGTAGCCATGCTGCTTTTGATCTGGTAGGAGGAGCTCTCAAGTTGAATTTACTGTCGCATCAAACCATGGCCTCAGGCACAAGTCCTGCGCTGCTTTACAACCAGCTGAATTAGCAGGGGATCCAGGAGTTAAAAATAGGGTTTTTTTTATTTATGCAGTAATTTCTAGCTTTCAGTCTTAAGGGCATGATAGACTTTAAGGAAGTGACAGAAGCAAAGGTTTGTACAGTGAATGAGGCTTCATGTATCGTCAGTTACCCAAAGCCCCAGTGGATCTGCTAGAAGCAGTAAATAACCTTTTTCAGCAAACAGATGTAGCAGGTAGTTCAGTGGCAGGTAAAATAAGAACAGTTGTCGCTGTATAAAGAACACAACAGACTGAAACTTTTTCTTTGTAAGAAATTGCACGTAACGTGGAAACTACTAATAATATTTAATATAA
>NW_009945581.1:0-2370 GCF_000696875.1 Nestor notabilis
TATATATATATATGAGAAGGTGGTAGGAACTGGGAAAGCCAATTAAATAGAAAAATACTGGTCAGTGTTAAATGTCTGTATGCTGAGCTTGTCAGGTGGTGCAAACTGGTAAAATGAACAGCCAGGATTTTGGGAAGGGGTATCAATATTATACTTTGCCTGTTAACTGAAGGTGCTGGAAGAGCTGATATACACATCTGTACTAGATACATACTATGGCTGAATTGGTAGGTATATGGAGGGCTTTGTTTTCAACAGATCAACAGATACAAAGGTGCCTAGACCTATCTGTCAGCAGGTGAGAAAACATGAAACGAGTGAGCATAGGCTATTCTTCTTGATTGAGCTCTACTACAGAAAGCAGTAAGATGAAAAGGAGAGAGTACCTGATTGCCGATATGGCAAGCACCTCAGTGTCCCTGTCTTAAAGTCATGCGTCAACTGGGGTGCATAGAGTGATGAAGCCAGCCTTCATTGTCACCTATTAACATATTTTGGATCAACACTTAAATTCTTCAATCTCTACTAGGCTTTATACATCAATTACATAATTTTGAAAGAGTAGAATTACATATTCTGATGCTAAGGATTAACAGTAATTTTTTACCTTATTGTACGTTCACTTTCCCCGTCTAATTCATAGCAGAGTAAGGGTTGAGCACTCAGGGCCAGAAAAAACTGGAGTGTGCTTGGAAATTCTGTTTTGACTCTTCTTGTCTGTGCTTTTAGCTTAAACTGTGGGTTCTGTGGATTTTGGTCAGTTATGCATTTCAGAACTCCATATGACCTGGAATTTTTGCCAGAACTGTGCACCATGAACACATAACACATTCTCAGCACTGAAGAGAGATAAATCACACAGAGTCAAGGTCTGTGTATTTATCTGCTACAAAGAGCTCCTTTGCTCTGCCAAAGCAAAGCACATCAAATATTCACAGAGCCCTGCAGAAAGGGACAGACATCATGATCTTCAGTGCAGCAGACATTTAAATGGACATGGTAGAAGGAGACCAAGACTATCAATCACAACCCTTCCCCCCCAAAAAAAAATTAACAGGAAAGAATAATAACATTTGGGGTTTATTTCAGTGAGAAACTATGTGTTTAAATAACTGTAAGGATGCAGGCCTGACTGATTACTGAAAGAAAGAGGAAGTGAGACAGATGAGAATTAGAAGGGGTTTTCCCCAGACAGAGTTGAGATCCAGAAAAACTAATATTGTTACAAAACTGGCCCCAGTTCAAGCTGAAACTCCCAAAGACTTGCAAAAAAAAAAAATTATATGAACTGGAGCTGCTAAGAAGCAGGATGCAAGCACTCATGCAGTTAATTCAAGTCCCAGGGAAATGATGCAAAAAATATTGTTTCACCTGCCTAGGTTTCAGGTAGCAAATCTCCAGCACCGAAAGTCTTTTTCTGTGCCTTCTGCACAATTTCCTAATATTCCTGAATATTCAGATTTGAGAAAAGTCTTTGCAGCTTCAGGTTCCCAGTTCCAGGTTCAGATCACTCATATAACCCAACATTTTCTCCAAAAGAAGGGGGTCATTGAATTGTCATTCAATTATCTCCCTCTGAAGAACTCAGACTTGAAGAAAATGCTTTAGTAGAAGAAGTCAACTCATTCATCTGAGTTTCCATGCAAATAAATGACCATCAAGAGTTAAAACCATTTTCCTGCCAGTGCTGTGTTACTTTTTCTGAGAATTGCATTGGAAATTAAGGCAAGAGAGAAGATAGATAAGCTTTTGTATGTATTGATAAAAGAGAAATTATAATACTAAGTATATTTCATATTATGTATGTATATATATGCATTTCCTCAGTTGTCACAATATTCAGAATTCATTGGTACTGTGCATGTGTAAAACACTGGACAGCAGTAACAAGTATTATATAGGAAACTTTTCACTGGAATTTCATTTGAAAAATGGTGTTATCCACCAGAAAAGGATATCACTATGAAAATACAAAGATTACAACTAAAATAAATATGCACAGATGAGACCCCTCTATATAACACTGGCCATGTGTAAGAGCTTTAGCGCACACTTTTTATGCAATAGATTCCTCAACGCTGCATACACTATAGAATAAATAAAGTTTGGATACTGTATTTTATTCATTAGAGGCCAGGATCCTATGAAAAGCTAATTGCTAGAAGCAGTAACTCTTCTGAGAGAGGAGACAGATTCTGCTCAACTCAGATCAATTGTCTTCCCTTGACTTCAATAGGAGCAGACTAAAAACAGATTATCTTCTTGATCAGCTCTAATATGTGCTTCTGCCTGGTTTTGGCTTTCATCAAATTAATGGCAAGAACTCAGCTGGGAGGAAATGCAAACCTCAGGTTGATGGTCAGTTCAGCA
>NW_009945581.1:2401-8748 GCF_000696875.1 Nestor notabilis
AAACAAAATGGTCCCTATCTGAAAGCAGTAAGCTATTAGTTTGTAAATGTCTCTCACCACGAGATATTCTATCCTCTTGGATACTGCCTTCTGTGCCTTGCACCATTTTCATTAAAGTTCCTAGGCACACATCCACACAGACCTCTGTTTGGTAAATTTGAAAAGATCAATTAAGAGGATTTTTTTTCTGCAGCGCCTTATTTAGTAAAACTATCAGAATCCCCTCCCCCAAAAATTACTTAGTATTGTTTATATTTTTGGTGAAGGTCAACCTGTTGCCATGGTGATGGAGAGTCTGGTTTTTGCCATAAACATTACTGCATTCTCCAGGGAAAGAAGGTAAATGCATAATATAAATATCCTCCTAATTCCACCTCTCATCTAAACTGTCTATTTCTTTACATGAGATTTTGCTGCTTCAGTAAGGGAGACCCACTACTGAGCAATAAAATTGACTCCAAGCCCCAGCTCATCTTCTTCCTCTTACCCCAAATATAGCAAATCTACAAAGACAGAAGTCACAGGCACTTATTTTTAGCACAGTCACATGGCTGGAATTTGGAGAAAAAATAGCAGTAGTTATTGAACGTCCTTACTGTGAATGCATCATGGGAGAGAACCGTTCTCTTTCTGTGGCACAGCTGAGAAAATGTAGAAACCAAATTTAATACATGACATGACCAAGCTTGAGAGAGACTTGTAAAAATCCTGAAATTCTATTACTTTTCTTTTTTAAACAATGACAGTAATATATAAGAAAAGGGGGGAAAATACATCTACATTTAAATACAATCATCAAATTTTCAATTGGCACTTGATTATTTTAACATAATCTTTTAGATCACAGAGAAGTAAAAACCAAGAACACTAGACTGACAGTATCTCAGGAAACATAAAAATTGCAGCAGATTGATCATTCTAATATAAGTGATGAGGAGACAACCCCACACTCCTTTGCTTTGTAGACAGAGGTCAATACATATCAGACTGTATAAATCAGAACTACAGAGGCTTGCCCTATGCCATTCTGTGCTTTTTCTTCATCACACAGAACATTAAAAACATAACTGTTAGGTTTATAAACCAAGCATAAGTTTCAATTCTTAAAAATGGATGTGGAAAGTTTTTTCCAACTCACGAACCCTTCAACCCTGAAAAAATCAATGATGCATAAGAGTCAAATAAAATCACTGCTGGAAACTAACTTACAATTTTGTCCTAGATAGTCTACAGATTTATACTGCAATGGTTATACGGTAATTGGTTACATGAAGAAAAGGGAGAAACCAACACAGACGAATGTAGGAATCAATTGTTCTGTTCATTCTGGCTCCATGCCTATCAAGCTTTCAGATACACAAATACTGCTTCTTAAAGAATCAAATTCTCTAAAGATCCTCTTTTTTCCCCCTACTTCCTTGGTTGTTCTAAGCACAGAAAAGATGGAAGTAATTCAAACTGGCAGCTGCAGGCAAATTTGGTGGTAAAAATAGGAACTGAGAGCTTGGAGCTGTTTCACAAGATCATTTCTCTAGCAGTGAGTTTTCTGTTTAGACAGAGAAAACTAGAGCTTTTAATTCTCTAGATGAGTTCTGGAAGTAATAATTCTAACAAGTGAGGTTGTTCATAAAGGCTATACTATGTTCAGCAGTATTACAAAATCTCTTTGTCTTGCAACACCCAATACTTGGAAAACTTACAAATTAATCCATTGACTCCCAGTCCAAAGGCTGGCCTTTTGGTTTTCTCTTGCCCAGGAGGAGAAATTACAACAGATGAAAACTCAGTAGTGGAGCCAGTTGAAACATTCAAAAAACTTTTAATATATTAATGAAAAAAAGCACTGTTTTGTGAACACTTTTTGGTCATCTCTGCTGAGCAGAAGGGGCAGGACATTAGGGATAATTCCTCACTAATTCTGCAAAAACCACCGAGGCCCAGAAGACATTCACTGAAATGGATCTTTTGTACATGCCACACTCAGCAACAGACTTAGGCAGCCTGAGTATGAATGCATTCCTGGGTGCACACAAAAGAGCCCCAAGGCAAGGGTAACTGCAAAGCATAAGCAGAAGGACACATACGGACACAAGACACATATACATCAGCATTACACAGAGTGGCTTGTAAACAGCTGGATGCTTTTGTTCTGCATATGGGGAGCAGAGGAAATAGGGAGCCTCTGTCTTCCCCAGGGACAAGGCTGAGCAACCAGGGTCTCTGCCAACTTCCTGGTTACTGCCGTTGGGGCAAAGTCATCAAGAAGAAAAGAGCATCTATTTAGAGAGCAAGTAGAGGGATGAGTTGACCCTTGCTTTTCCCTGCTTTGTAACAACCAGACAACATGAGGGGGCTGCATTCCTTGTAGCAGGTGAAAGCCCTTCCTCAGCCCTCCCTGAGCTCCAGGTTCAGCTCAGTTGGGCTGCTGCTGGTGCTTGAGGTACAGAGGGAGATTTTAGGTACCTCCAGTGCACTGACATCTTCAGGCAATGCAGTGAACATGCTGAGAAGCAGAATATTGTGATACCTAATGTTGTAAGGGAGCGTATTTATGCTTCTGTGCAACTGTTCTCACTTTTAAGACAGTGCCCAAGGGAAACACTCTCACCTTTAAATGATTACATGCCTACTACGTTGTATTATAATAAAGATATTGTTGTCCTGGTAGAACTGGTGTTAGGGAAGCCCCGTAGTACAAAACTTGTTTTCAGTGCTGAGGAATAAAAACTTAAAGCCAATTATGCTTCTGTCACAAAATGGATAAAGAAAATGAATCTCAGTAGACAGAGCAGATGAAGACAGGTTAGATGGGCATAAACAATCCAGAGATCTGCAGAATTATGAGTATTGTCTGTTGATAAAACATAAGGCTGAAGCTGAAAAAAATGTGTGTATAGATAATGGAATTAATTCAGCCACAGGGTTTGGGGATTCACTATTGAAAAGGCATGTGATTAATTATGCTTTAATCCCTGACTTATGTCAGTAAACCACAAATTCTATGTTCATGCTAAACTTAGAAGTAAAAGTAGTGCTGTGTCAGCTTTCGGGATGAAAAACATTACGTATTTATTGCCTCCACAAAAATGTGTCTAATTACTTCCTGAGGCTGAAGCCAATAGGAAGGTTAAACTGTGATCTGTTATTATTCTTCATTACTCAGACTTCTCTGAATTAGAAATACATAAGGTTTACACCAAAAAAAACTAACCATCTCCAGGCATGTCTACAAAGTAATTCAGGGCTTCCTCCAGTACTGCATTGAGATTTCCCTGGTGCAGAGGCCTGAAAGAAGGAACTGCTGCTGGACAATCTGACTTGAGACCAAAGAAATGTCACTTCAGATATTAATCCTGAAGGCACAAAGCAGTGCACCACAAAATAGTTTAATAGGTCTTCAAGCAAGTCTGCTAGCTAACAGATGTACCTAAACCCCTAAGAGGCTGAGCAATACTCCAGCTCAGGCCAGCTGCGTATCAGAACAAGGCACAGTGCACCTACTTTTTCTCTCCTCTGTGTCATCTTGAACTAATATTGCAAAGAGTGTGTCCCCTGCCCCAGTAAAATCATGAACTTTATCAATCATTTATGGCTTACTTTGATTATCAACCAGCTCAACTAGAGAAATCACAGCAGCCACCTAGGCATGTGTCAGAAACTGTAAGGTATTTTGTGCCTTATGAACACGGAATGGAGCACAGTCAGCTCAGCATGAGCCTGCCTGTAACAGAAAACCAGGAGAGCAATATTTCAAATCAATTATCTGATAAAACTGGAAACAGCTGGGAATAGCGGAGATTCCTATCTTGTCACTGATTTGCTACTGTCTAACAGTGCTGTATGCATAATCTTCTGTAATTTATGACCTATCTTATTTTAAATTTGCTGCAATATAGTTATCACACAGTTTTCAAGGAAAATTTGGACTCAGTATCACTTGTCTTTTGCCATCTTCTTAATACCAAGAGAAGACTATTGATAATAAATATCTAATCATGATATGCTGATGGAATTTGGGGATATTGAGGAATGTATAATGACAGAAAGGACAACAACTAAAATTTAAACTTTTTTCAAACTCAGTTGTCCTTATTTACCCTAAGAAGTAATGCCACGTTAAGTAAAATATGACAGTTAACACCACTTCTAATGCAAGCCGTTAGCTAGTTGGACATACTACTAGTAATAAGTCTTCTAACATCTTTTAATATTTTGCCAGACTAATTAAACTTTACATTTTGCAGGACAGTTTTTTTTCCTATCATTTCCACAGTGCTGTATCTCTACATACCCATATCCAGCATAAAGCTGAAAACCTAAGTATGATCATATCAATAAGGACAGAAAAAAACATTTTACAGCTACTCAGTGAATGTCAAGGCACAAGTCTTAGTGGACTTGATATTTTAGAACTCTTTCAGAAATAGTTTTTCGCTAAAAAAATTAATTTTCACCTTTTTTTAATAAAGATTTGCTTATACAGTACAGTTCACAAACACTTGTTCATTATGTTGTTTGCAGAACTTGCACTGAATTTAACAGTGCAATGTATGTAGCATGATACTTTCTGGGAACATGGAAAAAGGCAATAAATTTGGTATAGAAAATGTAAATGTTTGTAAATAAAATGTGATAACAAAGTGCATTTTAGGTTAAAAAAATTCTATACTCCTGTACTTGCTATATTCCCGTAACTGTTATCAAGTTTGAAATTCAGAAGAAATTTTAAATGGACAGATAAAACAATAACCAAAGCCTTTTTTTAAATGAGTCAAAGCCACAATTTTATTTTAAGACATATGTTTCCTACTCATTTCTTGGTACACATTTCATATACACACATTTGTAGTAAACAAACTACAAATGATGCCTAAAGCAGGAATACTGCCTCTGTCACCTTAGCTAACTCTTACAAATTTAACAAAAAAGTTATTTTAGTTCCTGCTTTGACAGTTTTTACATCAGCCTTAAAAGCAAAAGGAGTCAGAGTGAGAGATAGACATCACAGGATAGAAAGAAGACAGGGAGACAGCAAATATTTTATTTTTTTTTTTTTTCCTGAGGAAAGTGCATACACAAAATAAGGCAGCCAGAGTCCACCTCTGGTGTATGTTAGAGGGTATCCCCAGGACTAGGACCTCAAAGCCAAGACTAGAAACCATGAGTCCTGGCAACAGCACTTCTTGTGACTGCTGTTAACATCTCTGACCTCCAAAACTTTCATTATTAACTAATATGTAGCCCCCTTGTCACATGCATTTGCTTATTTTCCAGAAAAAATTAACTAAGGTTGTAACACATGCCATTTTAAAAACAGGTCTGGAAATAGAAGTTGGTTGCTTTTCAATGTAGCAGCTAGTTCACAAGGGTTATTTTGGGGCTTTTCAAGCAAGAACAAATGAAACTACAAATAAGGTAAATCTGTAGACCACAAGCCTACTGTGCATCCCTGTAACCTTGATGACGCACAGGAGTTTATGGGTTGGATACCACATCTTTTTGAAGGGATCTAGGCCTTCAGTTGAAATAAAAATTCATACTCTCAAATGCTGAAGTCTAAGAATCATTCCCCACAGGAAACTCAAATTGGTAAACACTCTCCACAAACTCTATCTTCTTACCATTTTTCAATGTACAACCCTGATATTGAAGGTCATGTGTTGGAATTAAATAGGAGAGTGCATGGCCTTCAATTTATCTAAGAAAAGAGGAGCTTCTAAGACAGAACTGGAGCTGTGAGGGCATCCCATAGACTGGATCAAGGACAGGTAATGCCTTTAATGGTAACAGTTAAGCATTGCTGTTCCCAGCTGTCTATGCCATTGCCCAAGGCAAAAAACAACAGCAGAAAGCAATTGTGCCTATGATTTGGTCACGCCTTGATTTTTGCTTAAACCACCTGTGAAGATAAGTTGCTCCAAAATGATGGAGCATGGAAAGTGTCAATACAGATTGTTTTCTGCTGAGTGTGTGTTAGGCACAGTAATGCCCAGGACAGGGGCAGAGTGCCAGTTTCAAGTAGTAATGCCTGAAACAGACACTACTGATTTTACCTGTGGGTGTAGAGTGAGAAACTGGTGTTTTTCTAAAGGACTGGCTCAATTCTCTGCATTTAACTTAGGAGGAAGACTTAATTTAGGATTTAGTAAAATCTAAGTTTAAAGAAGTGTGACCACACTAGTTTCAGTAATAATTTCTCCATGTTTTGCTCTAACTACCCAAAAAAACCCACCACTCAGGGACAAGGATTTAAAATTGATCCTTAGAGAAATTACTTTCATAGAATCATAGAATGGTTTTGGTTAGATAGGACTTCAAGACCATCTAGTTCCAACCCCCCCTGCCAT
>NW_009945582.1:0-1690 GCF_000696875.1 Nestor notabilis
GAGCAGTGCCGCCGCCAGCCACGTGCCCGCGATGACGCGACACGCGTGTGACCGTGTCTGCCAGGTCCGCGACTGCAGTGGGTTGCAGATGGCGCTGTAGCGCTCCAGCGCGATGGCCACCAGGCTGAAGGTGGACACTGACACCGACACGCCTGCGGCACCACACCGACAGCGGGTCAGCGGCCTGGGAAGGAGCTGCGGGATCACCCACACCAACCAGCACCGCCCGACCATGTCCCCATGGCCTCGTCTGGCCCTGGGCACAGCAGGGGGTCACTTGTTGGCTGTTGACCAGCACGGCCAGGGCCTTTTCCTGCCCCAAGCCTGGAGTGTTCCATGGGGTTGTTGTGGCCCAAGGGCAGGTACCAGCACTGAGCCTGGTTGAACCTCATCCCATGGATCCAGACTCATCTGTGGAGCCTTCCCTCCAGCAGCTCAATGCTCCCACCCAACTTGTGTCATCTTCACATTGGCCAAGGATGCCCTCAATCTACCCATCCCGATCATTGGTAAAGGCATCAAACAAGCGGGAAGCAGCATCCCATCCCATCTCAACCCACCCCTTCCCCTGCCATCCCCATCTCATCTCCATCCCTTCCCCATCCCATCTCAACCACATCCCAACTCATCCCCATCCCATCTCAACCCATGTCTTCCCATCCCCATCTCATCTCCATCCCATCCCCATCCCATCCCCATCCCATCTCGTCCCGTCCCTTTCTTTCCCATCCTTATTTCACCCCACTTTATCCCCATCCCATCTCATCTTATGCTCACATCACCCCATTTCCACCTTATTCCACCCTACCTCATCCCACCCCATCCCATCCCATCCCAATCCCCATACCCATCAGGTAAGCCATGAGCTTGCAGACGGCCTCCCCGAAGATGAAGGAGCCCATGATGGCAGGCAGGAGGCTGAAGGGCATGCAGCACAGCGCCAGCAGCAGGTCACTCAGCGCCAGTGACAGCAGGAAGCAGTTGGTGACGGTGCGCAGGCGCCGGTTGGCCACTAGCACGGCCACCACCAGTGCGTTGCCCCCGACCCTCAGGGGGAAGACCCCAGTGCCACGTCCAGCTCTGGCGGTGCCACCATAGGCGGGGCCACCAGGACAACCAGGACACAGTGTCAGTCAGGGCACCGCATCAACCCACCGGGACAACCAGGACACAGTGTCAGTCAGGGCACCGCATCAACCCGCCGGGGCAACCAGGACAACTAGGACACAATGTCAGTCAGGGCACCGCATCAACCCACCGGGACAACCAGGACAACTGGGACACACTGTCAGTCAGGGCACAGCATCAACCGACCGGGCCACCGTGCAGGCACCCAGCACCATCCATGGGGCTGACAGGAGGGACTGGGAGTGGATTGGGGTGTACTGGGGTGCACGGGGAATGCACTGGGAGGCACTGGGAGAACATGGAGGTGCACCAGGGCACACCAGGAGGCACCAGGAGGCACGGGGAACATACTGGGGTGCACCGATAGACGCAGCAGCATGCACCAAGAGGCACCGGGAAGCACCGGGAGGCACCAGGAAGCACTGAAAAGCACCGGGAGGCAGTGGGAAGCAATGGGAGGTGCATTAGGGTGCACCAGGAGGCGCCGGGAGACACATTGGGTGCCGCAGGAAGCACAGAAGCACGCACTGGGAAGCACCGGGAGGCACGGGGGGGGATGCAT
>NW_009945583.1:0-5361 GCF_000696875.1 Nestor notabilis
CCCCCCGGCAGTGCGAGGACCTGGGGCCGCTGCTGCACGGCGTCTGCCCTGAGAATGGTCCCGATGACAAATGCTTGTACCGGTCCAGCAACGCGGCTTTAGCATCTTCATCCTGCCCCGGAGCTTCAAACTAGACCCGACACAAACCCAGAGGGTTCACTCCCCTGGTTCAGAGAAAGAAGGAAGGGGGAAAAAAACCCCAGCAAACCAAAACAAAAAAACAACCCAACAAAAACCAACCCCCTCCACTGGGGTAGCTTGAAACTGCCGAATGGTTCCTTTTTAATTGCTTTAATGATGTTTAAGAATACCAGATAGTAAAGGCAAATAAATAGCATGGGCTTCTGGAAGGGGTTTCCGTGGCTTGCTGAGCACAGACAGAAGGCGGCTGTGACCTCATCTTCTCGGGTCTGATACATTACCTCTGCGCTCAGGTGACTGGGGCTAGTGCGTGCATACAATGTACATACATGCGTATGTACACGAGTATGTATGTATCCATAAATATAAAAGCTAGGGGAAAATAAATAGCTGGTCAGTGGCTAAGAACACTCCTGTCCAGTGCTTCCTCCGCTGATGCAGCTTTATTTTCCTCCCAAGGCACCAAGTCGGGGTTCCCCTGTGTGCTCGCCCAAACTCGGCAACTTTTGTATCTGAACACCTCGAATAGTAACAACGTGTCGCTGCCGGGAATGAATGTAGGGAATTACCTAGGCTAGAGACATGTGCGAGAGAGGAACCTAAACTAGGGGAGTGTTTGTGCCCCTCTGCAACCCCTGAAACTTCTGTGGTGGAAATCGGGGGGTACAGAATGCAGCTGCGGGCAGGGGAGATGCTTCCATCGTGTCCCGAGATCTGTTTATTTCTTTATTTCTCTATTTACAGAAGTATTTGGAAGTGCAGGCTAACCACCTTTAATTTTTCATTTGCTTGTTACAGATGTCTACCACGTTGCTCTCAAGGTAATCTAGACAGACGCAGCTGAAAGCCTGAATCTTATGCCTTAGACATCAAAGCAAGCTCGCACAAAGAAGTATTTCTTCACAACGGTGAATCTTCATGGTAAGTTAGGATTTCTATGGCAATAGGCAAGTCATACTTAAATAGTGAAAGGCGAAGTCTGGAGCCCGTCCGTCTTTTCATTAAGGACATAATATTTACATCTAACAGGCCCTTTTTCTTGTGCATACAAGTATATATTTTTGTTTGACGCGAACTAAATAATTTTCATTTAATTTCCGGTAAACAAAACCCACGCGAACAGGGCACTTGTTCCAGGCCATAATAAAAATGGATAAGACTGCCAGGAAGAAAAGGCCCGCTTGAACCATCGCCTCAGCTCACTTTTGTTTCTGCTTTCTGCCGGGATCAGAGAATGCGTTTGGGATTTGAGGGCGAGTTTCTAAAGGCAAGGAAATGGTTTTTAAGGGGGAAAAGAAAAGGAGAAAGGTCTAATCAAGCTCGGGTTGTTCAAAGGGCCTGATTTTGGGGTTGAAAGTGTGAGTTTTATGGTGCATCAGCATGCCACGTTAGGATCGCTATGGTAATGAGGAGAGCAATAGCAAGCGGCCTTCAAAGGAGGCACACTCCATTTGAGACAGTCTATTAAGATACATTTGCACTGACCTTTGGTTTCATGCTAGCTTAATACACTCAATCTGCTCCCCGCTAGAGATATACTTCCTCCACCTAATGCACTCCGGCGGAGCCGAGCTTTGCTGAGCTTTGCCCGTGTTTGCCCTCTCCTCGAAGCGGGCTCCACTCCGGCGCGGCAGTCCCGCGCCCCTTTCTCCCAAAACAAGGAAGGGACTACCAGCTAGGCTCGGGGTGAGCTCACGTCCCCTTTCTCCGGCATTTCTGTCTGGCTTTCTGCAGCAAAACCCGGCCACAAAGCCCGAGAAGTGCCTCCTTCTCCACTTCCACCCTACCACAGGGGACGATAGGATGGTGGCTGAAGGACTCTTACTTAGGCTGCCTCGGCCCCAGGAAGTAGGTGAGCTACTGAAAGCCCGCCACGACCTCGGAAAGCGAGCCTCGGGACTCGGGGAGCTACCCGTGCCCCCCTTCTCTTCCCTTCCCGTTCCCCCAGCCCAGCCCGGCCCGACCGAAGCTGCGCCGTGGCGGGTGGAGGCTCCGCGGTGCGGGGGAACTTGACACCCGCACGGCCGGGGCCATGGGCTCTGGGCCATGGACCCGGGAAAGTTAGAAGTCCATGTTCCAGTAATTGTCTTGTTGTTTATTTTATCCAAGTACCCTAGTGAATAGGGGAAAAATAAACACGATGAAAAAAAATTCAAACAGTTGAGTCGTCTTTAGTGCCAGCCCTTGTGGTTGAATAAAAAGGATGGTCCAATTTCTATTGAGCTGAGAAATCTTTGAAGTGGGAGTTATTATCTGAGAAATTCCTGCTCGTCGTCCTAACAACGCTGATGAAACGTAAAAGGTTCTTTGTCAGCGATTTGTTCTCCTCTCTGTCAAACTCACTCTGCCCGTTAGCTTTAAACCGTTTCTAAAGAGATAAAATCAAACTTTTAAAGATAACTTTAGGGGCCCAGAGGGTGCAGAAAATACCAAACTATCGAATCCTGTGTATAGGCATACATCTGGATATATGTGGCTGTGGCTGTGGCTGTGTGAAACTCTGTCTCTGTACAGATGTCCATAGATGTCTGTATGACCTTACAGTTCGAAAGTTGAAATGAAGTCCGTTTTTTTACATTTTATTCTCTGAACTTTTCCATCTAATAAATTATTCCTACACATATGCTGCACAGAATGCGGTTCTTGGGAGAAGGCAGAATTGTTTGGTTTCATTAACACCAGTATGTGACCAACAAACGTTTTCTTTCCAGTACAGTGAAAGCAAGAGCGTAGACACAAGAGTAAAGGCTTTGATCATTTTAACAGTCCGAATACCTATTAAGCATGTATATACTGCAATGTATCGAAGTTGTTAACGCATTCAAAGAGATGGCTTCCATATGCTCTCATATTTTATTGTCCATAAATGTAAAAATAGCCAAGCTGTATCCCTTTTGTATCTTCATTTTATAAAGATCATGGTGTGTACTGAAATGATTCCCCGATCAAGGTCTATTTAGTAGTTTCTCTTTGGAGATCATGCAATGCTCTGTTTGTAACATGGATTCGTTGAAGTTGTAAATCATCAGTGTACTTCTGGTTTAGTTGCTGCAGAATGATCTGAGCCCAACCCTGCCATTCTAAGCCACCCCATTAACTTAATGGTACTTTTCCTGAGTAAAGACACAGTCAAACTGCGGTGGAGTGGGTATTATTACTATTATTGTTATTATTAATTCTGGATCTTGTCGTATTTATGGAAAATCTACCATATTCCTTGTGAACTGTACAGCGGAGAAGCCTCTGAAAATGTATCTCGCAAAAAAACCCACAAAACATTTGCAATGTTGATAATGTTGTATCTCTTTCCAGACTTCTTATATTCCATATTTTCCTTCATCACGTGTTTGGTGATGAAAGAATGTTCTGTTGTGTGTTTGAACATGCTATTTATTTTTCATATTTGGTGTTTTTTTACAATAAATATTTATAAACGTTTCAATTCTATGGTTATTTTTACAAATGTGCACTTTTAAATACGTGTTTGTATTGATGATACCGAGCCATTCTTAAAACACTGTGTGATCAACCTTGTCTTTCTGTTGGTTTTTATATTAGGTGAAAAAATATTTCCCCAAACCGGTGTACTATTAATGTGGTGTACAATCAAGTACTAATGAGTGGGTTTTGTTGGTCTTTCACATCTTTTAATGTTAATCGTTTTAGGTTGGCATTTGCATTAAAAGAACAAAAGGAAACAAACCACTTCTTTGGCTTCATTTCTGAGATTACATTTTTCAGATTGGAGATTTTAAATACCGACCAAGGTGCAGAGCGCAAAAACCGAGCCCGGTGGCACCCGAGGTGGACCCTGTCCTGCTGGTTGCCCCTTCCCCCCCACTCTCGCTCCTCCCGGTTACATCTGCAGCGGCACCCTGACTCCTGCACCCCCAGTTTGGCTCTCTGGGGTCACTAATATTCTGGATATTGGCGAGGGTTTCCAGATGGAGCAGCCCCGAAGGGCTCTGCTCCCCCTGCCCCCGAAGGGTTATTGTTTTAGCAGGGCGGATGAGTGATGAAACTGTTCGTTTGAAGCATTTTCTCCCCAAAATGAGTCCCTATCACGGTGACACTTTTTGTAAGATTCCTAAGAGGATGTAGAACATTTTATTTATTTTTAAGGGAAAAATCATTCGTCAGCTAAAGTAATATGAACTTCAGCCTTATTTGCCTTGCATATTCCTCTAACCGATTTTAATACATCGCAGGGTTCCGCAGCTCCCGAACATGCTCACAGTTTTCTTCGCATGTCTTTTCAAACCTCAGGCTTTGCAATTTAGAGGGATGCAGCAGCCTTGGGCAGACTGAGTCCCAGCCCCGGCGGGCGCCGTGCGCATGCGCGCTGCCTTGATTCCTTTTAAAAAGGAAAACTCAAAAGAAGTTGCCTAACACAGGGAGATGACAAAAAGTTGGCTTTGGCTGATAGGAATATTGTCAATAAAGAATACATTTGAATACAGCAAGAGAGAGAGAAAGAAATAAAATAATTAAAGAAAGAAAAGAATTCAAGAAAAAGAACCGAAAGAAAATATTTTTGCTGGTCTGTAAAAGAAAAAAAAAAGTCCCTTAAAGGAAAGAAGGGCTAACAGTACATGCTAATTAAAGAATACAATTCTATGGTCTATAATGATTGAGCGAAGACATGTACTTATTACACTTGACTGTCAACAAGGGAAGGAATGTCCCCTCAGACAACATGGTGAGAGACGTGTGGGCATTATTAGTGGTCCTTTTATAGACGTTGCCTTTTCTTTCTCAATGCTGACAAACCATTTTGGAGGGAACCATCCCCTGTTGCTTCCTATCATCGATCCCCATGCAAGCCCCTGCATTGTGCAAGTGCATTAATTAAAGACCATTCATTTAACAAAAGAACATTGTATGTTCAGGAAAGGAAGATTAGAAATATGAATCAGCAACCCAGACCCGTTTCCGCCGCCTTATCGGGAGAAGTGGAGAGGAAAGAGGTGCGGCCTGAGATTAGGCACACCGCACCTCCCCAGTCTGAGAGGGGCTCGGCTCCCGTGTAGGCTCCTTAGGACAAGACCCTAAAATGGATTGCAAATGGGGAGGGAAATGAAAAATAGGGTTGTTGTCAAGTGTCTCTGTCCCGTCGGATTGCTTGGTCCTCCCCTGTGCTCCGGCAGCCTGCCCGCTCCCAGGGCTGGCCCGGCCCGCACTGGCCTGCACCGGGGCCCGACCCCCTAAAACAGGGAGCGA
>NW_009945583.1:5371-9716 GCF_000696875.1 Nestor notabilis
GGGGGGGTGCTTGTGTACACACACCCTCACGCACATTTGTTACGTCAATAGGGCTTTTTTAGCTGCACGTAGAGGTACAGACACATAGGCGTGCACCTATGGACATCGCTCCCCGTCCCTTCCCTGCCTTTTTCCAGTCCGAAGGAAAAACCGGCTGGACCCCCAAAAGCCGGCCTCTACAAGAGCGTGACTTATCGTCAGAAGGCAGAATGATTGCACTGGGAAGCGGAGGTTACGCGGGAGTGGGGGGAAGGAGAAAAGTCGGATTCCCAGTATTGCCCACATGACTTGCTAAGCTGCTCCAGCTTCTCTAAAACCTCTGGGCCATATGTTAGTTTACTTACACCCTTTGTCTTTTCGTGTGTCGCCTGGTGAAAGAATATTCCTGGGAAATAAATAAAAGAAAGCTAGAATAAACAAACAAGGGGAGTGTCTGCTTAAGGGGTTTGTAGCATTTCTGAGATCCCAACAGAGCATATCATTCCCATGGCTATAATGGGTCCAGAATAGCAATTAAAGCTTTTAGTTAAACCCCCCAGATTTTTAATGCTGAATGACACGTTGACTCCATTTTCTCGTAGATGATTTAGAGGTTTTGCAGGATTACACTAGGAGAGGGAAAGGAAGGGGGGACTACAAAAGTCACCGCAAAAACAACTCTTTGACTTATATAAATAAATAAAAAAATAAAAGGCCACAACAGATTAAGGTGTTCCTAATGATGGCAACAGCTCAGAGAAACCTCTGCAGCTTTCCCGTGAGGTCGAATTTGTTCTGAACTTCTGCACTGTGAGCCGCCCTGCTCCGAGGAGAGGACCGCGCTAGTTCGCCTGGATTGGGCAACGAGACACCGCGGCTTCTGGCACCAGCTCCCGCACTTGGAAATCCGTGCATCAGCTCATCAGCTTCGTCTTCTTCTTCTACGGAGGCAGTCAACCCCATGGCAGGGCTGGAACACGCCGGGCTACAAAGAAACCTTTTTCCTAAAATAAACCCTAACAACTCGGCTGATTTTTTTTAATTTTTTTTTTTAATTGTTCTTTGCCTCCAAGACAATGTTACCCAGAGGAACTGCTCATTACCACTGCAAAACCTGACTCCGGGTCATTGTACTGGTGTGTGCGGAGTGGGGAAGCCCCCCGGGGTGCCAGGCTGAGCACCCGGGCCGAGGACCCCCGAGGATCCTGCCCTCTCCCTGCCTCGTTCCTGGCCCCGAGGATACCTGCTCCAGCCCGCCCCGAAAGCCAGACAAAAGCGCGGAGCTCCCCCTCCTTCCACCCCCATTCTCATCTTCCCTCTCCCCACCCCAAGCTGTTTTGGGAAGACACACACAAAAATTTATTCTCTAACTTTTGACTGGTCGCTGTTGGCTTAAATTATTCTCTGCCCTGAGGGGGCTATGGTGAAGCAACAGGAGCTCCTTGCTAGAGGCTGGGAAACAGGGAAACAGAGACATAGGGTGCATCTGAACTTGGTCAGAACTGGGCTGCCCTCACACAGCCCTCTTTCTCTGCCCCCCGGGGCCAGGAGGCTTGGCTGGGGGTCCTGGGGCAAGGGGAGGCGTTGTGTTAAAGTGAGGCTTCAAGGAGGGAGGTTTTATTCTCCCTACCTGAGGACAGATTAATCCTTGGGTATACTTGGTAAAGATGAAGATCTTGCTGGGAAGAAGGGGGGAAAAATGTGTAGGAAAAGAAAGAAGGAGTCACTGGATTGTTATTGTCTAGAAAACAGGCCACCTTTAAAAACCTGTTGTAGAAATACAGAGACTCCTTTAAGTGTGAAATATCATTTCATTGTAAATAGTCAAGAAAGAGTCGGTAATCCAACTTCCGGAAACTGTTCTGAATTATTTCAGCAGACTCTTTTAAAAGGGGATTAGCAGGGCTTTAGGGGCAAAATCCTTCTGTTTTATTCAATCTCTGATTTTATGTTATAATTACTAGATGTAAAGACTCGCGAATTAGTATGCAGGCGTCGTTCAGACATTATGCAGGTGCTATTCTAATCATTCAGCTTTTAATTAAGGAACGAGGTAAGAAAACAGAATCATAAAAACACTTTTGTGAGAGCTGAGAAAATCGTGAGCGACTGCATGAATAAAGCCTTTATACCTTATCCTGACAGGTCAGACACCAATTGCCTGACTTACGACCTTTTCTTGCTGAAACAATGGTTAACAGCTTTCTCACCTTGTTCCCATTATAGCCTTTATTCTCGCAGAGAATTTATGGAAATGGCCCTAAAATGCTTACACTAAAGAGGGATGCAAAAAGGTATTGCAATTTTAATTGGTGTGTGTCCCGTACAAAGATACTTTTATTCGGGCCATTCGGGAATGGAGTGTCTCAGCTCGGCACGAGGGTTTGGGTAGGTCGAAGCGTTTTGAAGTATAAAATTCTCCTCCAGGAGAGGAGGAGACACAAACAAACAAAAAGCCATCCAAAGTTCCCGGAATGCCCGGGCAGCCGCCGCGGCTGGGACGGTGCCGGGTCGCCCTTTGTTCAGCGCATCGGAAGGCATCGTGCTCCTTGATTTCGTGATGCAATCTTAAAGGCTTTGTGGGGTTTTGTTATTATTATTTAATTTCTTTCCTTGCCTTCCTCCCCTCCCCTCCTCTCCACCCTCCCCACGCCTGGCACTACCGCATCACGTGTATTAACATATGAATGAAACAACCAGAGCCAATGCACTTAAGGTAATACCTATGCTCCGTTCTTGCCTGATTATCTTTTTATAGAAAGTTACATTAACTAATGACATTTACATAAATATGAATAATTAGTAAGGTAAGTAATTCTGCTCCGACGGGGGAAGGCGGAGTAGAGAAATGTCTGAAACCTGCGCCCAATTTTCGGCTCTGCAGACCTGGGCGTTGCTGCGCCCTGGCACAGGGCAGGAGCCGTGGGGTCCTTTGCGCGGAGGAGGGGAACTGGCACATTTATATTGTTCTCTCACTCTTTCTTTTTTTCTTTTTTTTTTTTTTTTCCCCCTAATGTGAAACTTTTCTCTTGTGTCCCTCTTTTATCTCCCCTCCAGACCTCCAGTTCTGAGCAGAGTTCAGTGGCTGTAAATGATAGGTTCCCAAAAGCATCAATCCGCGCTCCTCTAGTACTTGGCCGAGAACAATGCAAGTATTAGGATATCAGCAGCACTCGAAATGATCACGCGTTAAATTATTTTGCTTTCACGGATGAGGGGGCTTTTTTCCAATGTAAATCAAGCCCTTTAGTTATTAAGTCTGAACACTAATCTCCAACAACCTTTACATAATGTGGCAGAATGTGCCACACCACTTCGCACCTGCACTCTGAATAGAGCCGCCTTTTCAATGTAAGACACGCTTGTTGCCCCTGGGCTCCAAAGGAGTTGTGTGAATAAGTCAAGCTTTTTGAATACCCCTACTCGCTTTCTCTTCCTCCTTTGATCACAGAAAATGTCTTCTAATTTGTCCTTTTTCATTGTAACAACGTTTTCAAGTCTCTTTTTATTTTCCAAACCACATATTTATAAAGAACATAAATCGCCCCAGAAAACAAAAGTTCTCTCCTCGCCAACTGGCCGAGTAGCCTATGACCACTTTGTTATTCAGAAGAAGGGGAAAACAAGGTTCTCGCAAAGACTGTAGCTTCTAGAGATTGTCCTAAACAAACGTTTAACTTTGGGACGGGACGCGGGAGGGAGAAACTTGTTTGTTCCATTCAAAAATAAGGGCAGATCCATCTGACTTGGGGATCCGCTGGCTGCTCTGTCCAGCCTGGTGCGCAGCTGTACTTCAACCTCTTAGGTACCGGCGATAAATGGTGTAGCAGAGGGCAAGAGGGACTGGTACCTTGCCCACCTGAGTGACTGGAGCCTCCGCCTGCTTCTTGAGCCCACCAGACAGCTCAGGGCGAAGCGAGCTGTAGCGAGCGCGATTGCTCGCATTAATTCTCAGCCGAGGTGCCTACTGTAACGACCTTCGAGGACAATGAACTCTAATATATAAATCCGCGCAAGATGTCAAAGTTAATAGGGAGCGGAACGGCTGCAAAAAAACCCGGCCGGGGTCCTTTCCTGCTCTGCCCGCCGCAGCCCCGCGGGGCTGAGGCAGGGGCCCAGCGGGGATTCCACCTCCTGCTTCCGCCTCAGCCCCA
Source organism: Nestor notabilis (assembly GCF_000696875.1). Classification (NCBI taxonomy): domain Eukaryota; kingdom Metazoa; phylum Chordata; class Aves; order Psittaciformes; family Psittacidae; genus Nestor; species Nestor notabilis. The sequence continues at coordinate 9,505 of NW_009945583.1, forward strand.
TCTCAGACATCTCCGAGGTGTTTTGCCCGAGTGTCTGCTAAGGAGCAGTAGGTTAATGGCATTTTAGTTGAGTTGGTCCCTCTGCAGGCTAAGGCCAGCCTAGGAGTTTCTCACTCCCTCTTCTCACAGGCGGCTTTCCGGGCGACTCTTTAACATGCCTATTCATTAGCACGTTAATCAAGGCTGTAATCCCAGCGAAGAGGTGCCCGTGT
>NW_009945583.1:9747-13319 GCF_000696875.1 Nestor notabilis
GCGGCGCAGCGCCCGCTCCCCCCTCCGACCGGCTGCCTCCGCCGAGAGGCTCTTTCCTTACATTACCGTAGGCTCCGGCTAAGAAAACCAACAAACCCTTCTAATACAGTTTAAAACACTTTGATGTCTTGCCAAGAAACACACTTCCTTCAAGAGACAAGTCAACATTTGTTTTTCACATTAAATGGCATTTATTTGCCACTGAAAAAATGATGCTGAAGGACCACTTTTTAATTCGATGTATAACAACCGCGGGGGTCTAAGAGAAAATAACGGCGAAAGCTATAGACACAAATAACTAAATTACCAAAACGTTAGTATATCTCCTAGGTTCATTAATATGTAACAGACTCCCCAGTTAATCTCCAAAAGCCAGTGTTCCCCCTCTAAAATAGCACTCTGGGACGAATTGTACAGGAGATCAATCACTGCTAATGCAGTAAGGTTTACTGCAAGGGGGGGAAAAGCTATTTACACCTTCAAATAGAAGCTTTTGAGATTTAAGAGTAAGGGTCATACATCACCAAGAATAAATGATTATGAATTGGTAAACGTGCCCTCTAGCCATTAGCTATGCAACGCTATTTATCATTTCTGGGTGTTTTTCTTTTTAAAATCATCTGGCTGTTTGAAAAGAAAAGCATGACGGAGAAAAAAAACACCGCGGGAAAGTTTGTTTTTGCATATACTATAAGTCATCAAAACATGGCTATTCAGAAATAAACGGGGTCACTTATGAACTGCCTAACGAGAGACAATAAAGGCCTTCCATTGTATACTTTTATGACTAGGGGATCAGTGGGCTTCTCCCAGTCCAGTCTCTGGCCTCTCTTGCCTTTCTTTCTTCTTTCGTTGAAAGTTACAGCCCTGCGAGTGTTGTAAGAAACCCTTTGCGCCCTAAAAATGAGTTGCCAGTGTCTTCCCGTAGCCTGACATATATTGAACTTAATTTACAGGGGACATTTTGCGCATTTTCAACAATTGCCAATTGTTACCCAAGATGCTCACAAACAGCCATGTGAGGAGTGGATGGGGAGGACCTGGCCTGGCAGCAGATGTGGGACATCCTTGTCTCCAGTAGAAAAAAAACAGATGAGGGGAGCTTGCAACTCAGGTCGGTGGAATCGGGCTCAGCCCCTCTGGCGATGTTTGGAGAGCTTTTTTGCTTGTGTGTGTGTCATTGGCTTCTTTTTATTTTTTAATTATTATTAATGAAATTGCTTCGCAATGCCGAGTAAACCTTTTTCCACTTAGGCTGTGCTCAGGGCGGTGGGAATGTTGCTCATCAGATTAAATAATCTATAATAAAACACATACTTCAGAGCTGGGAAGGAATGGCAGTGTGGTGTCGAAAGGCAGAGTGGGCAATGATACTGGACGACTAGCCGGCCCCGGCTCCTGGGGGTCGGTGTGGCGATTCCGAGAGCCAGGGTTCGAGGGGGGGAATCACCTGCCATCTCGTCGCAATCTCTTTCACCCCATAAATACCTGAGCACCAGGCCAGAGGTGAGGTGCTGAAGGCGGACGGGGGAGAAGGGCGAGGATACCTCTTGGGAGCACCTCTCTGGGCAGGGCCTTCAGGAAGATTGAAGCCAGGGAAAACCCTTCAGGCCTCTGGAGGAGGCGTGTTAGGGACCTCCACTCGGAAGGGCCTCCGGGGAAAATATAAAGTTCCCTAAACTGTTACATCCCGCTGCCGCGTTACGTCGGGTTTCAATTGTGACAATTGCATGTTTTCTTAGCGTAAGAGATTTGATATGTCTGGTGAAAGGGTCTGTGGCAGTGAGGCTCACAGCAGGTAACCAGCTCTGCTAGGGGGCTTTTTAGTCCCACTTCTAACACTCCTAACATATTTGCAAGATTTGGGAATAAAGCGACTTGCTTGTAGACTCGAGGAAGAGCTGAGATTTCTGGTTTGTTTTACAAGCTCGTTACAGGCACATTTGGCCAAAGGGCAGTGTTTTACGTAAAAGCAAAGACAGAGCCCGTTCTGGGGAATGCGGGTCTTTTACACAATTCTGCTTCCCTGGCTTATTGTCTAATGGGTGGCTTTGGGAAGAAAAAAAAAAAAAACCCACAAAAAAAAGAGGAGCCAGGCAATTGCACGCGATGGTTTTACTGACCCTCTGGTTGCAAACAGCTTATTGGAGGCACCTGGAGACATTGCTCAGGCGATGGTGTACCCTCTCTGTTTCTGGGCGTCTGCCCGCTCTCCACGGGAAGCAAGTGAAGCGCTCCTGCCCCAGCCGCGGAGAACCGCGGAGCGGCGAGTGGAGGGGGCGCAGGACCCCACGCCGTGGAGTTGCCTTGTGCCCCTCGCCCACCTAACCAGTGGCAACTTCGCCGTGGCCTGAGCTGGGGCTGGAGCCAGTGTGAGAGCGGGGACGCTGTGGGAACCTCCCCGGGTCCCGCCGGGGGTGAGGAGAGAGCAGGCGGGAGGACCGAAAACCGGCCTGCCTGCGCCTCAGCCCCGGCCCCTCGCAGCGACTTCCGCACACGTACGCTCAAAGCAGCGCCTCCTGCCTCCCCTCTCCCCGAGACGAGTGATAATAAACTCGTAATTCCCCTTTGTCGTAGGAGACCGAAGGGAGGCGGACGCTGCTTCTTGCCTCCCCGCTATTCCCACTGGAAGGTCCACTTCTTGGTCCACTGAAGAGGGCTGGGGTGCAAGACGTTTTCCTCAGGAATCCTCTTATCTTCAAGATGCCTATTTCACAAGGCAGAGGAAGGGAAAAAAGTAATATTCTGAGATAATCTAGTTCTTTGAAACAGATGACATTGTTTCCTTGAGTAACTAATGTTGCAATTCCAGTTCGAAGTATACCCATTTCCTCTTTATTACATCATTCTGCATTTTATTTCTATGATTTTATGTTTTACTGCGGTTTCTGCGAAAGTCTGTATTTTCAGCGTTATAGAAAGTCTCTGAAGATCCATAAGATTATTATTTATCTGACTTCGTGTGTCTCCTAGTGCTGTATACATTATGTAATTGCTTTAAAATGTTTTCATAAATTACATTCAGAAATGTGTCATAGTAAATTACCTTTGTAATAAAATGTAAAAAATGCAAATGGCTGTTGTCTTTATTACGTTTTAAACCATTGGTTTATCTGCACTATTTCACTTGTCAGTTGCACAATATGTTGTATAAAGGGAAGGCACAGTTTGATAACAGATAGATGGAACCTCGTGTGTAATCTAGCAGGCACGTACAGTTTGGGTCATTTCCTTATCTCCCGCAGAAAAGACATTATCCCTCTCATATTTACATACTTTTCAATATTTGTCAAACAATCATAAATTATAAATTAATGAAATGTTCGACAGTCTTCAGAGATCAGACTAATGAAGACATTTACCTTTTTGGTGATTTGGATTCTCATCTTTATAAGTTTAATGACATTTAGACTCTCACGGTTTATTAGGCTTTATTAGATTTGTCCTTCACTCCTGCTGTCATTCAGATGTCTCTGCATAAACATCACCTGCTTCAGGTATAGGAACAAATCGACTTCTTCCAGGAAGGGTCCCGAGCAGCAGTGCCACCACGCCGGGGCGCGGAGCGGGGG
>NW_009945584.1:0-2968 GCF_000696875.1 Nestor notabilis
GCTCATGGCAGGGGGATTGGAAGTAGATGATGTTAAGGTCTTTTCCAACTCCAACTATTCTATGATTCTATGATTTTACAAATAGTATCAAAAAGCATAATATTAAGCTTAGTAGTCTTACAACAGCATCGTATTCCTAGATTCTGAAGCCAGGACAAAAACTGGTTATGATGTATAATGTCTAGAAAAAAACACAAACCAATACACTCACCTGCAGGAATCCATGAAAATACACTTACAAAGCAGTAATATACACCCAGGCCATCAAACACCCTTGCATTTATTCTAAGGACAATATTCAGAATACACATCCAAATAATCTAAAGAAAATTTTTACCCAAAAGGGATATTTTTCTAGAGATGCATCAGTCTTGACAGTGTTACTTCAGTACTGTTTAAGAACTTACTATCTTGTCCTGGAACTGATAATGGAAAATAATGAAAAAGTTTCAATCTATACTAAAAAAAATCCCACCTTGAAAAACATCTTGTCGGAGCCAGTCCTACTTATCTTTGCTTAAAGAACAATGCTCTTAATAAAGTAATTACCAAAACCAACACTCTAAAATGTGCCCCAAGATGTACCAAATATACCTACAACTATACTGAACAATAAACATAAACCCTGCAAGCAGCATAATGACCAGCATATCATGTGTCACCTAGAAGAGAATCATCAAAACGCCCAGATTCTACACAAGCACTTCTCAATTACAGTAAACTTCATCCAGTCCACCAATGCCCTTATAATAAACATACAGACTGAACTAAGCAATCACTATGCACAGGAAGGAATTTGCACAAACAAGCAAATTAAGACAAACATCCAGCTACCAATGAAAGAATATTTCTTATGTCTTTCTCTTTATGATCTCTCAGTCCTGAACCTCAACAAAGACGTATACAGACCTTCAAAAAATAGGAGTGGGAGACTAAAATTCTTCAATCTATTGAGCATCAAAAGTCATGAAAATAAGGGCTGAATGGCACATTAACGTCTGGGCTGAATGGCACATTAACATCCCTCCTCCCAAATGGCTCATTCTTTCGTTCAGGAGAAATATTCTACTTTTTCTTCTCCCAATTCCTCCTGTACCAATCTACTCCAGAAGTGCTACACTTTCAGAGATGATCTAACTTACACGTAATTCACTTTGAAGTAATTATTCTCATATGTTTTTATCTTTTAAATTTGCAGCTTCCATTTCAGGCTTAAAGAATTAAAGGATTAAAAAGTAAAAAACCTCATCTCTTACCTACTTAAACTTGACAGTGTTACGAAATACCTCTCCCTATAAGCCCTGCCTTGCTTGTGTCCTTAGAAAATCATAGTTATATTAGCACGTCTTAAAGGAAAAATAAGGCAAACTCTCCATTTCATTCAGGTGGTATTGCCCAATCATGGAAAGACTGTTTGCCAAGATGGTGTAGATAAGAAATTAAGAGTTGTCAACACTGATCATTGCATTTTGAAAAACAATGGGAAGAAAATATGTGAACATCAGAGATAATGAAAAATCAGAGAGAAGTGGGGACAATGGATGTTACCTGTAGGAACGTAATCTCTCGAAATGTTCTCTAGAAATAAACAACAAACAAGTTTACTATCACTTCAACAGAATGACAGAACAGAGCACAGATTTCTCATCTCTAAAGCAGAGGAAACCCTTATATGGTAGACAGGCTAGGAAAAACAGTTGCTCACTTGTTACAAGTGTGCTTTCTGCTTAGACACTACAGTATAACAACATATGGGAGAATCAAATTGTGCATGTCTATAAAAACACTTTTTCCTCAGGGATATCAAACAGTATTCTGTAGATGCCATGATATACAAAGCTTGACATTTATTGCTCCTTTTTATCCTGATATAGATGTTGAGTGGTTATTACATGCGTAATTGTCAAATAATTAACATCTTTCAGAAACTTAAATCCTGAAAATATCTATGAACTCCCACGTCTTTCAGGACATGTTAGAATGATTAGAATGATTTCTCACCTGAGCATCTGTTTTGTTCCGGAAAGCATCAAAAATCTTTTTAACAGCCACTATTTCTCCTGTCTTGCGATCGATTGCTTTCCATACAACGCCATAAGCCTAGAGAGAAAAAGGTACAGATGAAGTGTACTATGTCATTTAAAGCACAGTTCAGACCTTCAGTGTGGAAGTAGAACATAGTCATCAGAGGGATTGAAAGAAGGGGTAATCACCAGCTACCTAGAGGAAAGAGAGATTAGGCCAATGAGCAATAGTTGGTTGACTCAAGAACTAAGAACAGCTACAGTGAGTCCAACCAAAGGTCCACAAAGTAAAGTGTCCTGGTCCTCAAAGCAGCCAACAGCAGATGTACATGCTCATGAAGTTCAGTAAGGCCATGGGCAAGGTCCTGCACCTCGGTCAGATCAATCCCCAGTATCAATACAGACTGGGGGAGTAATGGGCTGAGAGCAACCCGGAGGAGAACTTGGGGGTACTAGTGGATGAAAAACTGACCATGAGCCGGCAATGTGTGCTTGCAGCCCAGAAAGCCAACTGTATCTTGGGCTGCAAGGAAAGAAGAACCAGATGATCAGGCCCAGTCAGCATGGGCTACTGTTAGGGAATATGGACTTGTCGCACACCCAATCAAGGAATCACATTACTCCCCCATAAGACATTCAATACTGGGACTTTGCAGTCCCTTGGTGGTGGGCAGCTTTCATGGACAGACGGGTGCTGTATGTTGACTCTAGACACACACACTCAGGTAGACTTTTTTCCGCACACAAAGAGTTGTGGTAAACGGTTCAATGTCCACGTGGAGACCAGTAACAGCTGGTGTCCCTCAGGGATCAGTGTTGGGACCTGTGTTGTTCAACATCTTTGTCGGTGACATGGACAATGGAATTGAGTGCGCCTTCAGCAAGTTTGCCAACGACACCAAGCTGTGTAGCTCGGCTGATACACTGGAGGGCAGGGATGCCAC
>NW_009945585.1:0-4464 GCF_000696875.1 Nestor notabilis
ATATATATAAACATAATACCTAATTGACCATCTCTAATGCTGTGCTCACCCCTTCCTATGCTTCTCTGATCCCTCAGAGCCATCATGGCAAGTCAAAGCACCCCGGATCTCTTGCTGGAGGCGCTGAGGGTGGGAGCGTTGCCCTGGCTGGGGCTGGGGGCTGTGTTCACATGCCATCAAGCAGGCTGCTGCTGGCACTTCTGTCTCACCAGTCATCAGATCAGGCTTTGGAATGGTCCCTTATATATTTCAGGCCTTTACTGACTGATGGAGTGTTTTAAGGGTGAAACCACACCAGTGCAAAAGGCTTTGCTAGAGCCTGATGAGCTCTATGTGGCCGCTGGGCAGACGGGGCTGTCACAGCCAGCACTGCTCAGCTGACCATTGGGTAACATGCAGCTACAGCTGAAACCAGCTAAAAACAGCTCCAGCCAAGACAAGTCTGACAAGACCTCACAAGACCTCAGCCTTTGTCTTGATAAGACAAGAGCAGTTGTAGAAGCTGTGGCTGCCCCATCCCTGGCAGTGTTCAAGGCCAGGTTGGACACAGGGGCTTGGAGCAACCTGCTCTAGTGGAAGGTGTCCCTGCCCGGGGCAGGGTTTGGAGCTGGAGGAGCTTTAAGCTCCCTTCACATCTAAACCAGTCTGGGATGCTATGATTATGTCCTGTATCCTCCTGCATTTGCAATGGTCCATCCCACCCTCCATGCTCTCTAACCAGAAGAAGCTGCTCTTGGAGGCCACTAGAGCTCCACCTTCCTCTTTCCCCCCCAAAGGATATAGGCAACAAACCATTAATATGCATCATGCTGGTACAGGATCTTTGCCAACTGAACCCCTGTCTGAGCCAAGCAGGAAAAAAAAAGGGTTTCTTTCTTTTCCAACTCCCTTTGACTATTATTAGTTGTATTCCTTTAATTACTATCACCAAATGTGTTGCACAGTGGGGTAAATGCTCACCCATCTTCTCGAGAATGGAGCTCAGACATGATGTGAGCCCTTACACGTCCCTGCAAAGAAGAGCCTCAGTCTACTGGGTCAGAGGATGGCCAGAGCAGGGACGGCTGGGAGGGAAAGCAGGAAGGTTTCCTCTCAGAGCTGGGTTGAAGGAGGATAAATCACTGCATGAAGTGTGAGGTAATGGCAAGGAGAGGGTTTTCTGGGCTTGTCACTTGGAAGCATATGGCTGCCACTGAGCTCTCAGGCTTATTTAGGATTTAGGGACTATTTGATCTGGTTTAATCCAGATGTTCATCTCATCACATAATGAGATCCCACCAGGGGAACCGTACTGTGATGCCTTCCAGATCACCAAGCCCCCCAAATGGCAATGAGGAGAAGGAGCAGCTTCATCAAGGGTGAGCATCCGAGGAGGGGGAAGGTGAGCTGGGGGGCCTCATGGCTTCCCACCGGGATCAGACCAACACACTGTCATCCAATCCAAGATGCCAGAAATTCTAAATCTGAAATATCATCTTTAGAATTTTTAATTGTAAAATGGGATTTTTTTATCTTAAAGCACAGAAACCCTGAAGGATTTCACCAAAGCTTGGACGTGCTTCTCTCCAGTCTCCTTTTCCCTGTGCCACGGGCTTTCTGTCCACATAGAAGCACCATTCTCAGTACAGGGACTGACCACTCCAACATTCTCCTGCATCACTTCGTTACAGGCATCAAAAGAGAAGAGCAACTGTGAATTGCAGAGCAGTGGGAAGGAAAGTGGGAAGCACCAGCACTGCATCCTGGAGCGGTGATGCAACATGGAGAGTGGCCGTACACAACAGATACTCCACGTTATCCCATCCTCAGGTTCCTATTGGGATCACTGGACCATGCTTGGAATGCTGGGGTGGACGGGGTGAGGTATGTTGGAGATCACATCACCTGAATTTTGGTCTATGTGCACGTGTCAGCTTCCACTATAGTCTAGGGAGTAGGAGGTGGGTCTAGGGCTGGAGCCAGCTGCCTGTTCATATTGCCATTGGAGAAGTGCTTCCCAGGAGAAGTGATGCTTCTTTGGGAACATGGAACTCCTCCGTCTCCCCAGCTGGCTCCTGCTCCCCAGTAGCTGGCAAAGCCACATCCCATCCTACCAGAGCAGCTCCAAAATCCCATTGTCAGCACTGCAAGGTTTATGTTGAGGTTGGAAAGTTAATCAAGGTTAAAGAAAGGCTTTTCCCAGGCTCAACACTGACTCTGGCCACGTCTGAGGCTGGAACAATGAGCCAAGAGAGGAGGTGAAGCTGACCCAAGGTGGTGGCCTGGGGCAAGAGCTGTGTGCATTTGGACACTGGATGATGGGAAGATGGAGGTGATGAATGTGTCCTGCCTGCATCCCTCCATCCTGCCTTCTGCTTCCTGCTGTGCTGCCTCATCTCCTGCTTCATGTCCAAACCTCCTTGGGAGGACAAACTGTATAGAAACATCCAAATGACTCCATTAGAAGTGCCAGCACTCAGCATCCAGCCATCCATCAGCTGCAAGAAAGCACATCTGGCATCTCTCCACATCAGTCACCGCATCTTTTATAGAGCATCTTTAACATGGAAGCATGCAGGAAAGGAGGTGACTGCAGAGGACTTGGTGTGGAGAAGCAGCAAGGGGTGGTAGCACCTACCTACACCTCTGAAGGGTCGTGCCAGGCAGCCCTTTGCTGCATGAAAGCAGTTTGTGCCCTTCAGGACAGCCCATGCTGAGACAAGATGGGGCTGGCTTCCCTGGGGAGATGCCCCATGACTGGTTATCACTTTGGAGATGCAGGAGCTGCACCTCATGGAGGTGGTTTGCTTTAACAGATCCTTGCAAATAAATAACCCAGAGGATTTCCACCAGATGCAGGCTGGCCATGAGCATTTATCAGTTTTAATTGTGCTGCTTTCTGAGCACACAGAATCATAGAATCATAGGATGGTTTGGCTTGGAAAGGACCTTAAGATCATCCAGTTCCGATCCCTCTGCCAAGAGCAGGGATGCCTCACACTAGACCATGTCACCCAAGACTCTGTCCAGCCTGGCCTTGAACATCTAAGGGCTTAATGGTTTCATTGCATGAAAGATCACAGATGGGTTTTCTTCTGCCTTGAGGAGACACCCCAGAATTCAGCAGCTTTCATATTGGGGTGAGGCTGGAATTGCAGCCCAGCTCTGGGCACAGCCAAGGCAAAGCTAAAGCAATGCCCTTGTCCTGCCTGGCTGTGATCCCTGTTTCCTCTGCAGTATTCCTACCCAAGGCTTCTTCCCCCACCTCCTCACTACACAGTCATTGAGCTCTCCATGAATCTTCCCGAGCACAGGGCTCTTAGAACAGAAATGCATATCTTGACATTTAATTAAAGAGATGAGAGTGGTTCATGGGGGATGCAGAGCGCTCAGCACCGGCCAGGAGAGCCGTTAGCTGTGCGCCCTTGATGGAGCCGGGACCAGCTGGAGGAGAAATCCATTTCAATCAAGATGCTGAGGCATGAAAGCCTCATTGGCCTCATTGCTCTTTGCACTAATGACTCTGGTCTCCCCCTGCTCCATCCCAGGTGGTTCCTGGGAGGTTTGCCCTCAGCTCATCCTTGCAGAGAGGCAGGAGAAGGATGGAGAATCAATCAGCATCAGCCCGATGGAGCCCTATGAGCAAGGCAGGCAGCGCAAGGCGGCAGGGAGGGCAGGAGGGTTGTGCTGAGCAATGCTTTTTAGTGGTGCTGCTGCACATGGGGCACAGGGGATGAACACAGGAAACCGGAATGCCCAGACAGCACCAGCCCTGCCTGCTCCATGGTGGGTTTTGCACCAGGACACGTTTCTTCAGTTCAAATATTGCAAATGGGGGTTTCTTCCCTTTTTGTCACCTCCTGCAGGTAAACTCCACGCAGGGGAAGTGTCTTTAATCCCATAGAATTGTGGGATCACAGCCTGGTTTGGGTTGAAGGGACCTTAAAGCTCCTCCAGCTCCAACCCCTGCCCCGGGCAGGGACACCTTCCACTAGAGCAGGTTGCTCCAAGCCCCTGTGTCCAACCTGGCCTTGAACACTGCCAGGGATGGGGCAGCCACAGCTTCTCTGGGCAACCTGTGCCAGCGCCTCAGCACCCTCACAGGGAAGAGCTTCTGCCCAAGAGCTCATCTCAGTCTCCCCTCTGGCAGGTTCAAGCCATTCCCCTTGGCCTGTCCCTCCATCCCTTGTCCCAAGCCCCTCTCCAGGTTTCCTGGAGCCCCTTTAGGCACTGGAGCTGCTCTAAGGTGTCCCCTTGAGGAGCCTTCTCTTCTCCAGCTGCCCCAGCCCAGCTCTCCCAGCCTGGCTCCAGAGCAGAGCTGCTCCAGCCCTAAACCCTGGTGTTTCCCATCAATGCTGGATGCTCCCAGTCTGCACCCCTGGAATAGAGGACATGCCATGGAGCTGTCTCCGATTTGGCCAAGGTCAGACAAGGTACCACTGGAGGTGGGATCCTGCTGCATCAGGCCCTCCCCAGGTTTCAGCA
>NW_009945585.1:4495-14978 GCF_000696875.1 Nestor notabilis
CAGTAGAGATGCTGCAAGGCTTTTAATAGTGGACTCCTTCCCCCAGCCACCCCCAGCTATGGCACGTGCAGCTCATCAGCTAAAAGGCTGATGTGGGCAGACAGCCCACGGTTGTTTCTCTAAATAAACCTTCCCCTCCCTGGCTGACTTTCCATCTCTCTGCAACAGGATGGATTTATTCCTTGGGTTCATAGCGGGGCCTGGGTGTCCTCTGGAGCTCTCTCAGCACTAACCCTGCTCCTTGGAAGGAACCTGGAACTCCTCGTTCCCTTTGGATCTCTCTTGCTCTGGCAAAGTTGGTTTATTCCTTCTCTCTCCTGCAATGGAAATGGAGGACCCGGTGTGCCCTGAACTACGTTGCAGAGCCTTTGGAAGCAGAGAAAACTCATATATTAGGCAAACATATTGCCTTAATCATAGAATAGTTTAGACTGGAAGGGACCTTCAAATGTCATCTAGTCCAACCCCTATCACCATGGCCCCTTATAAAGTGAGAACATGCCCCTAGGCCGTGAGTTACAAGCTCTCAAAGCCTCTTTTGTTTGTGGCCAGGCCCCTCTAGACCCCTGGCAACCCAAAACATCACTCCTCTGGAAAGGGTAGGTCTGAACAGGAGGGTGATGCTGGTGGGACCTCACTTGCAAGAGCCTCCCAGCACAGCCACCTCCATGCCAGCAGCATTAAGGCAATTTACTGCTTGACCCCAGCTCATGAATGAGATCTCTCATGCTTGACTTGACCTGTTAGAGAATCATCATTATGTGGGGAACATCTATTTCAGCTGTATGAAAACAAGTACAAAGTGGGAGGAAAAGAGGAAGAAAGAGGCAGTGGGGAGGAGACGCGTGGTGCCCGGCTGGCTTCTCATGTGTCCTTCACCATGGTCAGTCCACAAAGAGCACATGGGATCTGTAAGTGCCCTATGGAGGGGATTGCCCCTGCCCCTCATGCCCCAGCCCTGGCCAGCAGCACGCTGGGCTGGATGGGAGGCTGAGTCCCTGCTCTGTGTCTGTCTGCCCTTTCCCATAGTTTGCATCCTCAGCATCACATGTACCACTGCTCCCCACAGCATCTCCTGTAGCCTCTTGACCCTTCCCATCACTGTGTCCTGGCAGAAGCTCTGCAGGGACCATGTTTTGCTCCTCCACCCCAGAACCATCTGGGGATGAGTTTCCTTAAGAAAGCACGATCCAAAAACGCTCTCCCCTCAGCCTCCCTGGCAAGCATTTATTACAGGGTTTTTTGCCAAAATCATATAGTTCCGTGAATTGAAAGGCCAGATCCAGCACAAGAAATGACTAGCTTTGGTGGAGGAACAGGGGAGTCATCTTTACCTTCTTAACCATCTGCCCATGTACTGGTTTTGCCATTAGCAAGAGCAGGCATGTGAACAGCACAGGGCTGAACCAGCATCAGTAGAAATGCCCTATTCCAGCGTGGCTGGTGGTGCTCATCTGGGAAGGGTTGGATTAAGGAATGAGACAACTCATCCCAGCAAAAACACTCAGTGAGCCTCAGTCATCTGGCTTAAAGTAAACCTGTCCCAGGCATGTTCCAGAGGAGAGGGACAGAGAAATACCAACAACAGCTTTCCCGAGAGGCCTTTGTCTGGGATTAGTGGCCCAGCTGGGATGTCAGGAGTTATTTACTGGCAGTTTCTGTTTTAGCCTGCTGTGATCAATAGGTGTGACCCATCACACAATCCAATAGCGTATCAGCAATCACAGCAGGAGAGCAAACGTCTTCCTCTCTGCAGTTATAATGCCACACACCGAGTTGTCCTTCAAGAAGGAAAAGAAACAGTCATTCCCCTCACACTACAGACAAGAGCTGGCACCTTCCTCCTTTTACTCCTGTGGGTTTCCAACAGGACGCCTCTAGGTGCTTCAATGCTCCATAAGACTTCCAGACCCCATCTCTATCACCTGCTAAAACTAACCCCAAGGACAAATAACCAATGAACTCATCATGCCTGTGTTGAAGTGGGAAAAGCAAGACCTAGCTGGGGTACATCTAACACTACCTGCGTGTCTGAAGCTCCTGATCACTCTTCCGTGGCTATGGCATCTCTTCATCTCCAGGTCTTCCTTGGGGAATTACCCATACTTTCCTGCTCGAAGAGGTGTCGTCAACCTGTATCTTGTAGAAGGGATTTGTTAAGGGACAGGGTGCTGCTCCTGGTCCGTATTCATGGTGAAAACAGACCTCCTGTGTGTGGGGTCATGCAGCATTGAGCATCTGCCAGAGGACCTGCTCCCAAGCAGGGGTTAGGTCTCCGAAGAAAGGGTCCTCACCAAGCACACACGGCTCTCTGATCCCCAGCCCAGTCCTGGGTCTCACTGGGGTTCATCCCATCGTGGGACAGGACATGACATTGTTCCCTTCATTGGTAAGGCAGATACCCCCTTTAGATGAACTGGGACCTTGCACAGATGGAGCTGGGAGACTCTTTGGATCTCATCCAGCAATAGCATCTGAAGATTTGCAGCCCGTGTTCCTCTCAAATTGCTTTCCTTAAGTAAATATCATGAGTTACCTTTGATGCCAAGTGATGAAAGTGAAGGTCTTGTCTTCTCTCCATGACTGCCTCGACTTGTTGCTCCAGGAGCAGCAGCAATTGCAGGGCACTGCACTAGCAAAGGCCTCCACAGGCTCTTCAGCCAAGTTCCTTGGGTCAAGCTCTTGCATCTCGGTGTTTCATCCCCTCTTGTTTTGCTAAATGACTTTGGTGTTTCCTTCCCCATGTGTCCCCATCCTCCCCTTCCTTCAGGACATCCACAGGTTGTTGCTGGAGTGATCATTACTGGTTGCTGGAGGTAACCTCTCAAAGTTGTTGTTCAGGCACATGGACCAAGGGTGCAGCATCCGCTGCTCCAGACCCTGAAGACTTTATCACCCGAATACATGGGGAGGACAAATGCCTGGGTGCAGGGAGCTGACGGATGGTGCAGGGAGATTGCATGAAGCAGAGTTTTGGCCGTCTCCAGGAGAGGTCTTTGATAGCACATTGTAAGACACTGGTCTAAAGTCCTACCAGCATCAGAGAGCCCCATCACCTCTATGTGGGGACACTGAGGAACCCAGCTTAGAAGCACAGTCATTATAAGCCACTCTCCAGTAGATAGAACTCACTCTTTATGGGTGAAAAGATCCCTTCTCTCTGCTTGGGTATGTGATTTAATCCCCACAGAAGGACTCTGCTTTCCAAAGGTCACCATTGCACATCTGATTTTCCTTGAGAACTGGTAAAATTAGGAGCAAAGTTACAACCTCATCACTACCCCCTCACACACACACAATATCATCTTACTCTCCTTGCAAAGACAAGGATCTCTTTTCCTTTATTCCAGTAGGAAAGCACAGGCTGCTGTTCCCATCCCAGATGGCGTACCCAAGAGCAATGGCTCCGGATGGACATGTCACAGTCAAATCTCCTTTCTATTTATACAGTGCCTATGACTTTCAGCTGTTGCTCCATCATGCTAGGCATAGCACAGATGTATTTTAAGACATCCTGGAGTTAGCTTCCGGGAGGTGCACTGGTTCATTATGCTTTCCAAGGGGTTGTAGGTGTATCTACTCCAAACCTTTTCAGAATGTGGCTAACAGCTTCATTATTTCTAGGGTTAAACTTAGTACTTAAAAACACAGATGGGCTCAGTTTAAAGACTGGGAGAGGATCCAATTGTAAGTTGTCCAGCTGGTAAAACACCCTCACTGCTGAAAACGGGTGAACTTGGGAATTCAGGCAGCTACATCTTCCCATCATTGCCTTTCACTGTGCCTTTCCCCAGCTACACTGACGAGCCATGAACCCCCCCAAAGGTCTTCACAGTGCAAATGGTGTCAGGCCACGACCCACTCAGCACTTAACCTCCTCTTGCACAAACCCGACCGACCTCTGTACATCCCTGGCCATGAATCAGGTTTCTCAGGCTATTATAAATGTGGTGTTTTCCTGAACTTCCTTCAATTTTCCTTTGTTCCCCCTGTACTCCCGCAGGTACATGAGCAGGATGCAGGATTGACCCTTGGTGGGATGTGGAGCTCTTTGGCTGATGCACCCCATGCATCCGCTCATAAAGCATATTGCATACAATTACATATGAATTCATCACGAATGGGCACCAGGTACCATGTACCATCAGGGGCTGCGTTAAACTGGGCTCAAAACCCAGCTCATGTCCATGGAGAGGAGCACAGAGCATCCTTAGCCTTCACTACATAGGGCTTCAGCAACAGAAGAGACCCTTGGTGGGCTTTACATGGCCCAAAAATTAGCTGTGCTGGATAACAGCAGGATGCCCTCAGCCTGCCTCCCCTAAGGGCTCGGAGAGCTGCTGCTTTATGGCATTTTCCTTCAGTGTTGATGCAGGATGAGGGCGAGGGATGGAAACAAGGCCTTCCAAGGCTGTTAATCTAAGCTTGAGAGGAGTCTGGGACTTGTAGTCCAGAGACAGAGAAAGCTCTGCTGGGAAAGGAATTAATATAAAAGCAAGCTGTGTTTGCTATTCTGGATGTTTTGGGGAGGGAGAAAGATAAACAGAGGGAGAGGTGGGACGTTTATTGGGGTACATGTTAAATAAGGAGCCTTTGGGGTGACATAGTTAGGAAAGAAATCCTGGTTTAAAGAGAATGAGGGAGAATACCTGAAGATGAAGTCAGTCTGGGGAGCTGAGCCCCATGTGAAAAAGAGGGATTGAGCCTCTCTGCTTCAGCAGAGCCTCAGGGTGATGAATTTGGTACAAATACAACAATATTTGGTATTTTCAATCAAAACCTGCTTTAGGTCCCCTTGCCTGGCTTGCAGCATGGTCACCAGAAGGACAAGGGCACAGGCACGATGAGGGAGCACTAAACCACCCCCTTACAATGGGACAGAGGGTCAGGGCTGATCCTCTTCATGCTGCTTGAGCCCAGGGCTCCTATTTAGGGACCCTGATTTGCTTGCAGCAGAGTGAAATCACTGAAGAGAGTGGCTTAGATCAAGCCAAAGTCCTGCCGACTTTCAAAAGAGCTCAGTTATTGATTCCTGGGGACTGTGCTTCTCCCTGGAGGACTGGAAGAAGCCCAAGGCGGTTGCCTAGGATGCCTGTAAACTCTGGCTCTGAGAACAGCCTTGTTTAATGAGGACCTTTCTTAATGCATCTTGAGGCTAAGATCATTCCCCCAGGCTGCTCTCAGGCAAGCAGACAGCGAGGGGCTGGAGGATCTGCTGGCCAAGGCTGTACCCTCCCTGAAAAGGGGTCTGAAAAGTGAGTCAGAAAGCAAGTTAATGATGATTTCTCCCAAAAGCCTTTCTGTGGCCAAGAGCCAGAGGTTTCCACCTTGCTGAAGTGACTCGTCTGGTGAGCCCAGTTTAAAGCTACACAACGCAGAGCTGGAAGGTGTCCATTGACCACCCAGAGATGTGCTAAGATTACTCCAGGAATCAGTCTTCTGTGCAATGGGTTCGATATAAAGGATATGGCCATTTGAAACAAGTGTGGATATGGGCATGAGCAGTGTGGATGTTTCTGTCACAGAGAGCTGAGATGGCCAAAGCTCCCTCAGTTTCCCACCTCAAATAGCTGGACATAAACACTTGTCAACACAGATGCCAACTCATATGGGCTGATAGCTTATTTGCAAGGGAAATCAGACAGCATTTGGTCTCCACCAAGGATCACCTCCATAGGTGATGCTAACAGAGACTCTAAGCCATTTCTATGTACTCTACGTATGTACCTTAAATGCTCCAGGACAACAATAGTGCTATTAGACATGGGCAAATGAACTGAGCCCAGATCAATACAGCAGCTTGGAGAGCTGCTCACCTGCTCTTGATGTAGACACCAAGCTAATAATACCCATTAGCTTGGTCAGCTAATGACACCCAGACACCACTGACAAGAAGCAAGTGCACTCAGTCACCTGTAGCTGGGTACCTTAATGCAGCTGAATCCCAGGCCAGCAAAGTCCTAACATCATCTACAATCTCCTTCGATGCTGTACCAAGGTCTACAGGCTATTTTGACTGCAGAAACCCAGTATCTCAGCAATACCTCTTTGTGGAGTGACACAAAGGGGAGCAGGTACTCTACATCTCTCCGTGCCCTTTGAATACTGAACACGAGTAGGCAGCCTGAAAATAGCCCTCAGTGCTCAGGTCTTTACTATTTTTAACATCTCCCACTGATTTCTGTGTGATTTCAAGGATGGCCCCATAACCTCCTCGACTGAGTGCCCCTTTGCCACACATTCACAACGAGAAGGTCCTCATTCTTTCCCCGCTAAACGTGAACCCAACGCAAACAAGCTGAGCTGTGCCTGCGGGTTGGCACGACGGGTGGCAGAGCTCATCCATCATGAGCTGCGAGCTGCTTCATTTGGGTGAAAGACACTGCGTGGGAAGCAGCCCTGCCTGAGCTCCCAAGGTGTGTAGGAGCCAGCTCGGTTTCATCTCAGCTGATTCTAGCAGCAGTGTGTTGCTCCGGGGAGAGCAAAATGCCAGGAGCTGTGGAGGGGGATGGAGGTTAGGACTCATCTCTCCATTCACTTGCACAGGGATGAGAGCAGCAGCAAAGCTGTCAATGGGAGACTGGGAGGTTCTCCACTGGCAGCACTCAAAGAGGAGACAATCTGGAGCATAGGATCATAGAATCACAGAATGGTTTGGGTTGGAAAGGAGCTTCAGCTCATCCAGTTCCAGCCCCCTGCCATGGGCAGGGATGCCTCACAGTAGACCATGTTACCCGGCCACTGACCGCGGCCAAGGATGGAGCCTTTACCACTTCTTTGGGCAGCCTATGCCAGGGCCTCAACCCCCTCACAGTAAAGAACTTCTTATTTCTAACCTGAACTTCCCCTGTTTAAGTCTATCTTGGTCTCCAGACTTGCATCCTTGGGTTCTCACTTGGAGAGAGCCCTGAGACTTCTTCCTAGCAAAACCAGTGTGGTTTCTCTCAGTGTCCCTTGAGCATCAGTGCTCCAAATTCCCTTGGATTTGGGGAAGGAAGATTTGACACAGAACTCCACACTTTGTACAATGCCCCAAAGATCTCAGGTTCTGCTCTGTCTCCTCAAAATCCAACCGGAAGCTGAAATCATCAATATCTCCAAGAGCATCTTGCAGCCTCCTGTGCCCCCCTTTACTTGGAGAGACCTCTTTGGTCTTGAGCATGTTCAGCATGCCATGAAGCTCTATCTGGTGATGAGACAGCCCTTGGCATTGGTATTTCTGAGCACCCCCAAACCATCTGCTCTAGTTTCATCCCTCTTCTGGGTCCCTGTGAGGAGGAGGAGACTCCAGCTGAGAGAAAGGGACAGGCCGCCCACTTGTGCTGAGTAACCAGTGCCAAATTGGATGCCAGCACAAAAACACACACACACACATACACACACAAAAATATTTCCACTGAGGTTGCTATGAACAATGGTTTCTTGGTTATTTGCTGTCTTAAACACATATGCCCTTGGCAGTCCTCCATGGAGAACAGGCTGTCCAAGCACTGACCCTCCGGCTCTTGGACCAACAGCCAACGCTACCAGCTGATGGATGGGGTGTTTCATCAGCACAGAACAGGACGTGATCCCTGCCCTGCATGTTTGCAAGCTGAAAGTAGGTACATGGGCAAGGGCAGAGCTGTGTCCCGATGGATAGTGGTGAGAAAGAACCCCTGTCTCATCAGACCCAGCAAGACTTCATTGCCCACATGGTGAGCTCGACCATCTCCTTAGACATAACCCCAAGCCCACCTTGTTATCATCTTCCCAATCTTCCTTAAAGGTTGCCATGGTGTCTGCAAATCCATGTGAAGAATCGTAGAATCCCAGACTGGTTTGTGTTGGAAGGGACCTTAAAGCTTCTCCAGTCCCAACCCCTGCCCCGGGCAGGGACACCTTCCACTAGAGCAGGTTGCTCCAAGCCCCTGTGTCCAACCTGGCCTTGAACACTGCCAGGGATGGGGCAGCCACAGCTTCTCTGGGCATCCTGTGCCAGCGCCTCAGCACCCTCACAGGGAGAAGCCCTCTCTGATCATCACCCAGCCACACACCTCCAGGACTGAGCACTAACACTGAGACAGCTGCATCCGAGGGAAGATGGGCTCCAACTCCCCTTTCCAGCCCTCCAAGGGGCACAGGGATGCTCCTGGATGCCCTGAGGCCATGGTGGGGGATTAAGAGGGAATCTGCATGTGTTCCCTACCCAACGATACGACGCACCTGGGCTTGTGGGCAGTTCTGTAGCTGAGAGGATGCTCTGATGATGCTGCAGCTCCACCAGCACCCCCCAGCAGCAGCTGTACATGGACACCCAAGGAAAGACAAAACCAGGCCAATATTTCCCCCTGACACTCTCCAACCACTTTCAGTTCAGGGGGTTCCCAGAGGGTGAGCTGTCCACAACGACACCCGGGCAGAGCGAGGGCCTGCTGAGTGTACCAGCTCCTCTTCCCCACTGACACAAAGGGGAAAGGTCCAGTCCTCTATTAAGGATAAGAGCCCTCCACATGCTGTGTGTGTCCCCACTGAGTCCATCCTCGTTGCAAGGCATTGCCTCCGTCAGCCTCTGTTGAAGCCCAGAGCCTGTAGGACGCTCCATGGCTTGTGTTCACGCAGCACTATGCTCTCCCACTTCAATCCCTGTCTTTTTATAAGGATTATCCTGGGACTAGCATTGAGGCAGCAGGTTTTCTACTCTCCTCCTCATGCCACTGTTGATCCCTTTCCAAGACGTGCTTGGAGATGTCATCGTTTCCTATGGCCGGCCATTGCTCTGCCCCTGCTCCTTGTCTTCATCACAGCCCTTCTAACACCTCAAGTGGACTTTGTTTTCCCTGATTTACTGAGTGTTTTCTGTGTCTTGATGTGGTTCTCATGCTCCAGCGTCAGATTGTAGCAAGTCCCAGGGAGAAGGTGCCAACTTTAACATATGCCTGAACAGTTCTTTTCAGACATATACAAACTGGAACAATGCCTTGCTGAGAATATGCTTGTTGATGCAATTTGCCAACTGTGGTTTCAGATCTGCTCTTTTCAGCAAGTACCAACTATTTGTAGACAGTGCAAAATCTTGGATAGCCAGGAACTAATGGGGTCTCTGGAATTCTATCTCCAGGCAGGGAAGAACTAGCAGGGAAGACAACCTAATGCTGAGCAAAGACCTCCATCAGTCTCACATACAAGTGGTAAATGTCCCATCCCTGGCAGTGCTCAAGGCCAGGTTGGACACAGGGGCTTGGAGCAACCTGCTCTAGTGGAAGGTGTCCCTGCCCGTGGCAGGGGTGGAACTGGAGAGGAGCTTTAAGGTCCCTTCCAACACAAACCATTCCATGATCCTACGATTCTCTGGTTCTATGATCCGAGGCTGGCAGCAGCATGGAACGCTCACATGTAGACACCCCATACCTCTGCATGTCCCCTGCAAGAGGCTGCACCACCATGTTCAGAGGAGACCAGGCTGCCTGTGAGCAAAGGGCTGCATTGCATGGACAGGACTAATCCTGCTGTGTCCCAGGCACGTTGTCACTTCTGGTGGGGCAGTCTCAGCCAACACATCTGACTTAACCTTCTCCATCCATCCCTGCTCTGTCCTTTCACCATGCCAGATTTGACAGCCAGAAGGACCACCCCGTTGTCCATGCAGGATCTGAAGTGCTCCTTTGCTTGGCAGCACTGGTGGGAAGCAGCAGAGTCCCACCCATAGGAGACATGGCTTTGTCCCAGGTTTTAATCCCCGTCCCCAGAGGTGACCATAAGTGTCAGAGGGCCTTGGTTGCCCTTTCCACCCAAGGAGGTTCACACAGAGTCCCTGGAGATCTGCCTGCAAGAACCTATGCAGAGATACTCAGTGCACAATCCTATGGGAGCAGTCGAGTCCAGTGTTATTGGCAGGAATAACCCATGACCTGAGCTGCCATTTCACTGCGAAGCAGCAGCAATAAGTGGAAGCACCTCCTGCCTCTTCTCCCCATCTTGAGGTCTCCACCGGGTGAGCAGGGTTGGTGCAACCACTGTGCGTCCATGGAAGGGGATAAGGGCAGAACCAGAGCCTGATGGTGTGTGCTGCAGGACCCAGCGCTGGGGTGAAGCTGGGAGCCGCCAACCCTGCTCCATGGACAGCATCATGAGCTTTTCCTTTTCTTTTCCCTCTGGCACCTCTCATTTCCCCTTGGAGAAGGCAACTCCATGCTAGGAGCTGCCCTGCTTCAGTTTGAGCCCCTGGCCAAATCTGCGTGTTATTTGCATGCCCCTTTTCTAGCTCATCTAAGGGAGATGGGGACCTTGCCCCCTCTGCTAGCTCAGGTCCTTGTCCTCTCCACGGGGTGGGAAAAGAAGCTTTCATATCCCACACTGACTTTATTCCCCCATTCCACCCTCGCTGGAGGGGTTCAGTCTGTGCCACCCCAAAGGTCTCTGCTCTTAGAGATGGGGGGAACCCAGGACCAAAACAAGTTTTCCATGGTCTCATAGTGGACACAGGCAGATGGACATAGCTCCC
>NW_009945586.1:0-5019 GCF_000696875.1 Nestor notabilis
CTGCTGTAGCTGAACCCAGGACACTGGTAAACTACCACGCTCATTTTCATTGTGTATTAAAATGACACTTATAACACCCAGCTACACTACTATAAATATACGTAGATAAACACAGCCAAGGAGAGTTCAAGTTAATGCTTAATTTATAACACACAACATTCTCGGAGATTCAAGACTAATGTTTGTAATTGAAAGACACTGACAATTATTTTGCTGTTTTTTCTCACAAGAAAATCTTTAGCCTTGAAAGAGCAATAGCAATAAAGCTCCTCACAGGTTAAAGATGTGTTTCTTTAGTTCCATTTAGGTGCAAGAAAAAAGGATTTAGAAAATACCCAGCTGGGAGGAGGCTCACTGAAATCAGCTCTATTGGCATTAATGTGGCATTAAAAGTAAGAAGACACTGATGACATACATACATCTATGGCACAAAAGAAATCAGCATCACCAACACATAGGAGACCATGCTTTCACAGGCAAACCAGAGTAACAGAAAAGGAATGAAATTATGAAGAACAAACTTCAAGGTCTTGCCCTCAGCCCACAAGAGAAACTTCTGGACTCAATAACTAGGATCTCTGCAGGCCAAAGTGGTTTGTGGACACCATTAGGGTTTTAGGCTCTGGTACCACAGCTTCAACTGCCTAAAGTAAAGAAGCCAAACAAAACTAATATTAAAATGAGAAAACCTGGCAATTTAAAATTGCCTAATATAACCCTTTTCTTTTTCACCTCAATTCAAAGCCTTTATAAGCCGAAGAAAAGACAAGCTCACAATTAGTGAATATGACCCATTAATGGATCTGTTCTGAACAAACATTTAAATGAAACAATAAACAAACCTGGGAAAAAGCAACTTACTTGACTGAGACCAATTTCTTTTAAGCACAGGTCATGTTATTTTAAAGTAAATTTCTTTTTCATTAGGACTATATCATTCCATAGGGAATGGACCCAAAACCTTTTATTGCCAAATAACTTAATCTTGGTGCATCTGGAGCTATATTTTCCTTCAAATAAAACTTATTCATAATATGAGTGGATTTGTTGCTTTTCTTAACAAAAACTTTCCCTGACAACTTCAAAAACAAATTATATCTAGGAAAAAACAGTTCAGTTACAAAGCTTTTCAAAAAATCCACAGAGCCACAGCAGTACAGAATGGCTTGCTAAGAAAAACAAAACTGTGCTGACTGGAAGGAAAAGAAAACAGAAATAGACAACTCCAAAATATTTCTGTATAACCAGGTTGCCAAACACTGGCAACATGAAAACCTGTAAAACATTCCTCCAAAAGTAACTCCTTATCCCCTTCTTGCTATGTCACAGCTTCATCAGAATTTAAATCTTGGTTGCAATTCAATAATATAATAAATATTTTCAATCCCATTCATACCAAATGAAATTCCATGATGATGAACAGGGACTATGGGAGCATCCCTGTTAGATAGCTCATTGTCAAATGGCATAGAGCAACCACAGCCTTTTATCACCCTCCCAGGCCCCCCAGTAAAAACCAGTACAACCCAGCAGCCCCACTCCCACCCAGGCTTTGCCCACTGTAGCTCCCTGAATCTCTCTCCTCTTGCTCCCCAGCAGCAGGCATTTTCCTGTCCTCATTCCCACAGCTGATTGCAGCTGAGATGACTCTCCCAGGTGTTTGCCATGATATTAAATAAACACATTGCATTTGTAATCCTTTAACATGCATTAGAAATAAGTAGTGAGAATTATAATAACCACTGGTTATTCTCTAGGATCCCCTAGTTATAAAACCACAACTTTGCCTATGGCATGGTTTGAATGATGGCACTAAGTGTGCTGAACATTTTGTTTTAACATCTAGTGTGCCAGGAGCATCTGATTAACAGTTTTCCATCCCTATTCAAGTATCTTTGTTAGAAGTAAGTCTTTGCTCTTTTAGATCCTGATCCAAAGCCTTTCAAAGTAATTGAAAAGTGTCCCATTGATGGGAAGGGGTGTGTGCCCTTGCTAATTGTTCCTTTCACATTAGAGTGAAAACAAATTCCTCAGCTTTCATTTTAAATCCATGAAGTTCAATCCTGTGACATATTGGACCCTTATTTTAAGTAGGCTGATGAGAACAGGAGGGAAAGGAAAGGACAAAGCCCAGGACAGAGAGCTGTGTTGTAGGCTGCAAGTACATGTGCTATACAGACCATAAGGTAAGGCTTGATACATAGCGTGTCTTGGATCCTGAAAGGCTCCCAAAAGATGCAGGGTTCAGAAGTTTGTAGTATGCTACATCTAAAATACTCATTGCTCACCAGCAGACCTGAGCTCAGAAAACCACTCTGGTGCCCGCCAGTAGCTGCTTACTGTGAGTAACTTGGTTCTCCCCAGAAAACAGATTTTTTAGTTTGCTATTCTCCCAGGCTGAGGTGTCATCTCTAGTCAAGGCAGAGGTGAGGATGGAGAAAAGTGGGAGGTCTGAAGAGCATACAAGCTTTGGTTTGGGGTATCTCAGTGCCAAAAAAGGTATTGAGAAATCACAAGGTGCTTATTTAACCCCAAGAAACGTGGCTGGTGAACTGAAATGGTGAATTCTGATGGAAATTAAACATTAAGCATACATGTGTTACAGTGATAATGGAATTTTTACAAATACCTTAAACAAATCCCCACAATTAATGTAATTTTTTCAGAAAGTTGAGCTTTAGCTGGGTACATATCACTGCAGCTTCACAGCACCATGTCCCAGGAGGGCAAACCCAAGAAAAGCTTCATGATCGGGGATAACCAAAGGCTGCCTTTAAAACTTTTAATGCCTTTGCCCTGTAAAGTAGATGAACTGGCTGGAACTAATAGGTATTTCCATGTATAGGTTAAAAAAGCCAATGTAAACAGAATGATACAAACAAATACAGATCTGTGAGAGGGGAGACAGCAGCAGTAGCACATGGCTGATGCTGTGGGAAGCCAGAAGAGAGCATGGTTGGCTGGAGGAGTCTGTGCATTTGAGAAGACTGCTCTGAACAAGCCATCTATCCCACCATGACATAAATACTGGCATTTTAGTAGAAGGAGGAGAATTTGTAAAGAAAAAAGTACATAAAGTGCAATAATATCCTAGAAACATACCTTAAAAAAATGCCTTCTTACAATGAAATCATTTTTCTTCCCTCCACAAAGAGGGATTTCACCCCAGAGTTGTTTCTAAAAGATGGTAAAACATAACAGATGAACGTTGCCTTGCATAAGGAACACACACATGCATTTAAATCACTTATATTTTACTTTTTATGATGCAATTGTGAATTGTGTTATTTTGCATTTGTAATTAGAGGTTGAAACAGATGGTAAAGGCTTGGTTTAAAGTGATGTACTGGAGTACACAGCTCTGTGTATCAGGTCTCCTGCACCACTGAGCGCTGAGGATGGAAACCCTACCAGGAGGTGGTCAAATAGCACAGTGTTTGCTGCTCATTGAAGCACACTGAAAAGTACCTTAAGAGAGTTTCTAGAAGGTCAACAAGCAGTCGTGAAAATATGTTCTTTCTTTTCCAAACAAAAAGAACTCTTAAAGTGTTCTCATTGCTGAGTTCTAATTTTGGCAGCTGGGGTATGCGAGGGATGCACATCAGCCATTAACCAAACCAGCAGTAGTTTGGTACAGCCTCCAAAGCGGGTAAAGGCCTAAGCCACAGCTGGGCCAACAACTCCTCTAGAAAACACACAAGTGAACAGTGACATAGTGAGAATTGGTGCATATAAGCTTGGAACACTGATTGTGCAATTGATGCATGAATAGTGGGTGGCTTTCCTCACACTTGTTAACCAAGGAACAAGGAAAGTCATGGGTACAAGGCATGCATACCTTTTTCCACTGTATGCAATTTGACTACACACTAATGACATTATTCCATAAATATGACAACCTAAGCAAGCTTTCCCTGAGCTCTCCCCACTAGGAAGCTGCATGGCTGTGATCTCCTCTTGAGCTGGGGCACCTCTCACAGTTGTTCCTCAAGGCAGAGAAACCTTTTACCAATGCCAGATCTTTGGAAGAGTCCAATTTGAGTTCTTAAACTGAAACTGGGCTGCATACCAGGTGATTGTCCCTGGAGCAGTGACACCTCTCAAGGTCTGAGATTCCTTACCTGAGATTGAGAGATCCTTCCACACCCAAGGTGGAGAGACCTGTTATCTGCAACAGATCCTTGCTAAGTGACTGATGGCATGCTGAATTAACACTAATGAAATCAAGACTCAGTGTTAATTATTATAAACTTTGTCTAGATAATTCTATTAGACATAAACCATTTTCCAAGCCTGAAACTAAAATTGGACCTAGCTGCAACTAAGCTCCATTAGGAGGTTAGAAAACAAGGGAGTCCACTCTGAACCTCATGACTCAATGGCAGGGTCCCCTTTACCCTTTTGTATCTCCAATCTCTGTAAATCATTCTAGCTTGATTCTAACTCGATTTTGCATGTTTCATCCATGTAGTAAGTAATAGAGGGAACATTACTATCAAACTTCGTTAAGTTGCACTTTTACAGCTTTGCTTTAAAACCACTTTTGCTAATTCCTCTGACAGTGATTCTTTAAGCGATCTAAATTGCTCTTTTGTGTAAGGGTATTTATGTTTCAAGAGATGCAACACTGTATAATTAATATAGTGGGAAGTGAAAAAATGGCATAAGTTGGTTCAAAAATCACATTGCTTACTGTCTTCGAGGCTGAGGACTTAGAGAAGAAGCTGTCAGAGACTCAACTGTACAGAAGTCTCACACCAGCTTGTCCTTTAATTGAAGTGAATGAAATTACACCAGCCAAAACCTTAGACCAGGCTGCTGCTCCTGTTCAAGGCCTGTTGCAAAAGGAATAAAAAGCTATTGTTTTCTGAAGGTTATTCTTTATGAAACTCTTCGGTGATTTCAGTTCATTTTAGTGTACCATTGTCCCTGTCTTGGAGGATCTGCTGCAGATTATTTGATAGAGTGTAACGACCTTTCTAAGGGTCTAATAAGACATCTTACAGAATTCTGCTGCAG